>NC_090905.1:14810773-14928886 GCF_040956055.1 Brachionichthys hirsutus | reverse complement strand
GGAGGGGAGAGGGGGAGGAGACAGAGGGAGGGGGAGGAGACAGAGGGAGGGGGAGGGGGGGAGGGGGCGTGGCTCCCTGTGGCGAGGAGGACCTGGTTCCTTAACGACCTTTTATCTTTTACACACGTAGCTCCCTAATTTAGCTACTTTACTTTTAGTCACTAAATAAGACGCCAGAACGGTTTTTACTTTGGTTCTTTTGTTTTATTCGGGGACGCGTGTCCCCAACAATGAATCAGGCCACCCGCTGTCCCCTGGGGGGCGCTGCAGCTAGCACTGCGCTACCCATCACACCACGGCTCCGAGCGGGATCCTGCTGTCCCTTTGCAGGAGGAGCGTCCTCATGTCCAGCATGGCGTCCTCCAGGGCCCGCAGCAGGCCTGTGGCCCCGCCCCCTCCGGGCGTCTCCGGCGCGCGACAGTAGAGGACGGTGAGGTGGACGGCGTCGTTGAGGACGCTGTAGGTCACGTTGTAGGAACCGGGTTCCTCGGGCGCCGCGAACTGTGTGCATCCGGTCCGGGACACCAGCTGGTGGACAAAGAAGAGGTCTAAAGCACGTCCTCCGGGGGGACATGAGGACGCCCCCGTCTCTACCTGAGTCGTAAAGAGCTTGAAGTCGAAGCCCTTTGAGAAGGAACTGTGGGCGAAGAGTCCCGGCGTGGGGAGGTTCTTCTCGGCGGCCCGCCTCTTCAGCAGCAGGAGATGGATCCTCCCCAGCTGTCCTCGGCGTGCCTCGGGGGGACGGGGACGGAGACGGGGACGGAGGAGGGTCAGGCTGTTTGTGGGGCGGACCAACAGAAGGGGGAGGAGACTCACCATCGTCGTGTTCACGCTGTGTTCCTCGATAGCCGCCTTCATGAGGTCGACCTTCACCGAGTTCTGTCGAAGAAGAGGAGGAGCTTCATCGCTGCTGTAGAGTTCTCCTGGAGAACCGGCCCTGATCTGCTGCTGAAGGGTGTGAGAGGTTCTCCTGGAGAACCCGCCCTGATCTGCTGCTGAAGGGTGTGAGAGGTTCTCCTGGAGAACCCGCCCTGATCTGCTGCTGAAGGGTGTGAGAGGTTCCCGTGTAGAACCCGCCCTGATCTGCTGCTGAAGGGTGTGAGAGGTTCTCCTGGAGAACCCGCCCTGATCTGCTGCTGAAGGGTGTGAGAGGTTCTCGTGTAGAACCCGCCCTGATCTGCTGCTGAAGGGTGTGAGAGGTTCTCCTGGAGAACCCGCCCTGATCTGCTGCTGAAGGGTGTGAGAGGTTCTCCTGGAGAAACTGCCCTGATCTGCTGCTGAAGGGTGTGAGAGGTTCTCCTGGAGAACCCGCCCCTGATCTGCTGCTGAAGGGTGTGAGAGGTTCTCGTGTAGAACCGGCCCTGATCTGCTGCTGAAGGGTGCGAGAGGTTCTCGTGTAGAACCGGCCCTGATGTGAGACGCTCCGACGGAGAACCGGCTTGGGCGTGGCAGTAGAACCCTCGTACCTGTTCTGCCGGCTCGTCGAAGGCCTTGGCGAAGGCGTCTGAGGTTCTCGTGTTCGAGTTGATTGTCGCGATGCGCCCGTCAGCGAAAGCACGAAGCGAGACCGCCTCCATCGTCGGCAGCACCGACGGTGGACCCTGAAACGGAACCAGCAGTCTCGGGTTGTAGGAACCGCTGGACGGCGGCGTGAGACGGCTCACCTGTAGGACGCCAGCTGCAGCGCCACCTGGACGAAACCGTTGGGGCTCATCTGGAAGGCTTTGATCAGGTCCTTCCCAAAGTGGTGGAACTCGCTGACACTCAGCTCCAGGTCCTGGACCATCCTGGTGGGACAATTCACCAAGACAGAGACTTGTAAGAGTCTCGGTGGGACAATTCACCAAGGCAGAGACTTGTAAGAGTCCCGGTGGGACAATTCACCAAGACGGAGACTTGTAAGAGTCCCGGTGGGACAATTCACCAAGACAGAGACTTGTAAGAGTCTCGGTGGGACAATTCACCAAGACAGAGACTTGTAAGAGTCCCGGTGGGACAATTCACCAAGACAGAGACTTGTAAGAGTCTCGGTGGGACAATTCACCAAGACAGAGACTTGTAAGAGTCTCGGTGGGACAATTCACCAAGACAGAGACTTGTAAGAGTCTCGGTGGGACAATTCACCAAGACAGAGACTTGTAAGAGTCCCGGTGGGACAATTCACCAAGACAGAGACTTGTAAGAGTCTCGGTGGGACAATTCACCAAGACAGAGACTTGTAAGAGTCCCGGTGGGACAATTCACCAAGACAGAGACTTGTAAGAGTCTCGGTGGGACAATTCACCAAGACAGAGACTTGGTAAGAGTCCCGGTGGGACAATTCACCAAGACAGAGACTTGTAAGAGTCTCGGTGGGACAATTCACCAAGACAGAGACTTGTAAGAGTCTCGGTGGGACAATTCACCAAGACAGAGACTTGTAAGAGTCGTTTTAGTCGTTTGACTGGCGGTTAACTCGGTCAGACTGTTCTCACCTGTCCACGTGCTCCTTACCTCCTCGATGTCCTTCTTGATCTCAGGTGTGATGTTGAAGACCAGCTTTTGGGGCATGGGCAGCGGTTCTGAGGGTTCTGGGGGTTCTGAGGGGGACCGCATCATCTCGGGCTTTTTCCTTTTCAATGCAAGAGAACAAAGGAATAAAAGTCCGAGTCGGCGTTCCTCACAGAATACAGAGAACGCCGTCTCAGGTGGTCGTCCTATGATGGAGAGGTTGCTGTCCACCCTGTGTCCACCCTGGGGCCACTGACTCTACCCCGGGGCACCCGTTGCCATGGTATTCTTTCTGTCTCGGAGGACAGTCTACTAACACTAACCACCCCGCGGTTCTGCTCGACTGACCCGCCCACCTTCGGGTCCGATCGTTTGGGACTCACATCAGTTCTAAGCTCTGGTCACAGAGAGACACGATGGCCGTCCCGTCGCGACGACGTGAGAGAAGCAGCCGCCACAGGTCCCGTCTTCTGCAACGATGACCTGCAAGACACGCCGCGTTAGCGTCAGCGTCTCCTCCTGGACCACGTCCTGGACCACGTCCAAGAGTCCAAGAGTCCAAGAGTCCAACGGCTGGCGTGGAAACAGAGATGACCTGCAGCGACTTGTCGAACCAGCGGTTCCCGCTGTTCCAGCGGCTGCCCCCCCCGTGCAGCATCTGGTGGTGCTTGCCGTGAGACACGGGGGACGTCTCTCCGTCCAGACACACGGTGAAGATGCTGCTCTGGATGGTCGACACCGATTCTCTGTTGGTCTCATCTGAACACCAACGTTGGGTTGTGTGAGCCGCCGCCCGGCCGCCGCCCGGCCGCGCCCTGCGACGCCCGGCGACGCCCGGCGAGCTCACCCTGGATGAGGTTCTCGTACGCCTTACTCCAGGTGTCCCGGTCCTGGGTGGTGAGGATGCCGACGGGTTCGTGGTCACTTTGTTGTGACCGGTTGAGGATCCTGTCCAGCTGAACGCAGAGCTGAGCAACGGTCAGCCGAGTCCCGTCACGGTGGTACACGCCCACCCTGAAGAACTGGGGGAGGCACGGTGATGTCATACCCCCCCCGACGGCTCTGAACTACAGTGATGTCACCCCCCCCCGACGGCTCTGAACTACAGTGATGTCATATCCCCCCCCCCCCGACGGCTCTGAACTACAGTGATGTCATATCCCCCCCCCCCCGACGGCTCTGAACTACAGTGATGTCACCCCCCCGACGGCTCTGAACTACAGTGATGTCACCCCCCCACCTGACTGTTGTGGGCCACAGTGATGTGCTTGGGGGGGTCGGCGCTCCTGCTGTAGAACACCAGGGAGTCTGACTTTGGACCCGGGACCCGGCAGGCTGACATCAGCTGCTCGCTCTGCTTCATACACAGCAGCGCCCCCCCGCGGACTCGGCCGGCAGCGCCCCCCTGTGGGACAGACATTGTGTCCTCGGCCACTCAGTCATTGTGTACGTTAGATAATCAACTTCAAAGGATTCAAAGGAGAGCCGTTCTCACGTGTCACTCATTGTTTTCACGTCCAGCTTCCCGGCTATAGATTTAGCCGCACACCTAAACAAAGATAACATTAGAAATCCGCCCCCCCCCATTTTACTGAGTATTTGTTGGGACATAAATAAACGATGGCCGACATTTCATCCTGATCTAATGTCACCAAAGAAAAGGCAGAGTATGGATAAAGGTGCGCTGCCTAAATGTCCAACCGCTCGTCCTCGTCCTCGTCCTCGTCCTCGTCCTCGTCGAGCGGTTCCGCTGAGCTTACCGGATCTGGTCCATGTCCGCGTCCTGATAGGCCACTGAGGGGAACGTTAGCGCAGGACTGGAGAACATCAGAGGACGTCGTAGGTCCAGGAAAACGGCCTTCAGGTAATGCTCTGTTACCTGCAGAAGAGAACGGACCCGGGTTCTGAAAGGTCCTGAACGGTTACCGGGTCGCTGGTTCCGGAGCTCACCCAGTTGTCGCTGCGCTCTGCTCTCTGCTCCAGGTCTCGCTGCAGCCCCTCTCCGACCCCCCCGGCTCGCTGGAACTCCTCCACCAGGTCTCTGGCTCTCTTCAGCTCATCCGGATCC
Organism: Brachionichthys hirsutus; assembly: GCF_040956055.1. NCBI lineage: Eukaryota > Metazoa > Chordata > Actinopteri > Lophiiformes > Brachionichthyidae > Brachionichthys > Brachionichthys hirsutus. The sequence goes on along the minus strand of NC_090905.1, from coordinate 14,924,328 downwards.
ACAACGGGCTCCAGGATCCTGAGGTAGTGCTCGCAGGTCTGCCTCAGGGGGGGGACGGGCAGACGGGGCAGCTTGTGCTGCTGGACCCGGGTCACTGATACTGGATTCACCGCCCCCACCTCACGATGATGATGATGATGACGACAATAATATCATCAGAACAACAAACTGTTTTTATTGTCATGGTTATGCTAATTAGGGTCATTCATTATTCATGATTTACACGATTATTACTTCATCTCCACCTTTACCTGACGGAGACAAGAAAACGATCCCCTGAGATATTTACAATCATCAGAAACAAAAGTATTAAAGGTATATTTCACTGTGATTTATGTTTAATTAAACTACATTTCTACACAATATTGATGAAACCAGGTTTTACTGCTATTGTATTTTAAACTCTCACTAATTTACACAACGGATACTCGGAGACTGAATTAACCGAATTAACCGAATTAACCGAATTAACTGAATTAACTGAATTAACAGAGTTAACTGAATTAACTGAGTTAACTGAATTAACTGAGTTAACTGAATTAACAGAATTAACAGAATTAACTGAATTAACTGAATTAACTGAATTAACAGAATTAACAGAATTAACTGAATTAACAGAATTAACAGAATTAACAGAATTAACTGAATTAACTGAGTTAACTGAATTAACTGAATTAACCGAATTAACAGAATTAACAGAATTAACTGAATTAACTGAGTTAACTGAATTAACCGAATTAACTGAATTAACTGAATTAACAGAATTAACAGAATTAACTGAATTAACAGAATTAACTGAGTTAACTGAATTAACTGAATTAACCGAATTAACTGAATTAACTGTCTTTACTTACCAACGTTCTGCTGCAGAGTCTCAACATGTTGCTTTCAGTCCAATATTTACCGAGAGGATGAATAACCCGCACAGATTATCAGACACCAGCTGGAGATAAAGGCTGCTGCTGATTAGTTTGACATGACATCATCAAACCCGTGACCTTTGCCGGGGACTCGTCTTCTCCAAAAACTGATATCCTTCCTTAGAATGTGGACAAATGTCCCGTCAACAAAAAGACAAGCATTTCAGAAAATCTGCGGTCCTTTTTTCTGACTCTTCATGAGACATCTTTCATTCCTCTTTTCTTGATGGACCTGAGACCAGAACTGAAGACACGTGATGAAGTCCTCAATCAGCAGCAGCCGACTGCTGAGACATCGTCTGTCAAACCGGGCTGTCCAAACCTTACTGCAACTACTACTATTACTACTACTATTACTGTTACGACTATCACTATTACTACAACTATTACTATTATTACTATTACTACTATTACTACTACTATTACTGTTACGACTATCACTATTACTGCAACTATTACTATTATTACTATTACTACTATTACTACTACTATTACTGTTACGACTATCACTATTACTACAACTATTACTATTATTACTATTACTACTATTACTACTACTATTACTGTTACGACTATCACTATTACTACAACTATTACTATTATTACTATTACTACTATTACTACTACTATTACTGTTACGACTATCACTATTACTACAACTATTACTATTATTACTATTACTACTATTACTACTACTATTACTGTTACGACTATCACTATTACTACAACTATTACTATTATTACTATTACTACTATTACTACTACTATTACTGTTACGACTATCACTATTACTGCAACTATTACTATTATTACTATTACTACTATTACTACTACTATTACTGTTACGACTATCACTATTACTACAACTATTACTATTATTACTATTACTACTATTACTACTACTATTACTGTTACGACTATCACTATTACTGCAACTATTACTATTATTACTATTACTACTATTACTACTACTATTACTGTTACGACTATCACTATTACTACAACTATTACTATTATTACTATTACTACTATTACTACTACTATTACTGTTACGACTATCACTATTACTGCAACTATTACTATTATTACTATTACTACTATTACTACTACTATTACTGTTACGACTATCACTATTACTACAACTATTACTATTATTACTATTACTACTACTATTACTGTTACGACTATCACTATTACTACAACTATTACTATTATTACTATTACTACTATTACTACTACTATTACTGTTACGACTATCACTATTACTACAACTATTACTATTATTACTATTACTACTATTACTACTACTATTACTGTTACGACTATCACTATTACTACAACTATTACTATTATTACTATTACTACTATTACTACTACTATTACTGTTACGACTATCACTATTACTGCAACTATTACTATTATTACTATTACTACTATTACTACTACTATTACTGTTACGACTATCACTATTACTACAACTATTACTATTATTACTATTACTACTATTACTACTACTATTACTGTTACGACTATCACTATTACTGCAACTATTACTATTATTACTATTACTACTATTACTACTACTATTACTGTTACGACTATCACTATTACTACAACTATTACTATTATTACTATTACTACTATTACTACTACTATTACTGTTACGACTATCACTATTACTGCAACTATTACTATTATTACTATTACTACTATTACTACTACTATTACTGTTACGACTATCACTATTACTACAACTATTACTATTATTACTATTACTACTACTATTACTGTTACGACTATCACTATTACTACAACTATTACTATTATTACTATTGCTGTTACTACTACTATTCCTGCTACCGTCACTATTACGACTACTATTACTGTTACGACTATCACTATTACTACTACTATTACTACTGTTAGATAAATCTGCGAATGTGTTTATCATTAATTCACCAATGAGTAGCAGTAGTTATGTCATGGTTCTTTTAATGCCATTTATCCTTCATAATCTTACTCAAGATATTCATAAAGTATGTGACAATCGTAGATCTGTAAAATGCTGACTAGACTGAAGAAGTGAACACTTTGTGTTTTCTGGAAGAGCTATCTGCTCAAGGTTGGAGTCTTCATGTCTGGGTGATTTACGCACGTACACATTCTTATCTGCTAATAAAACCAGCTGGAGGGGGGCTGTTTCTCTGAGAATGGAGGACGAGGCTAGCAGCAGCCACTCTCCCTTGCTGGGAGAGTCGAGGGCGTGGCTAGAGAGCAGCTCCATTCTCCCTTGCTGAAAGAAAGAATACTAGTCTCGTTTCTTACCGCAAGTAAATGTTATTGGGTTGAATCTTTGGGGCTTGGTTCTGATTTTCTCTCTTTTACAGTGTCACAAACCTGACAACTACAACTACTGTTACTGTTACAACTATCACTATTACTACTATTACTGTTACTACTACTATTCCTGCTACCATCACTATTACTACTACTATTACTGTTACTACTACTATTCCTGCTACCATCACTATTACTACTACTATTACTGTTACTACTACTATTCCTGCTACCGTCACTATTACTACAACTATTATTGTTAGTACTATTATTGTTACTACTTATATTACTGTTACTTTTACTGTTACTACTACTATTCCTGCCACCGTCACTATTACTACAACTATTACTGTTACGACTATCACTATTACTATTACTGTTTCTTTTAGTCATTACTGTTATTATTATTATTATATTTCTGTTATATTTTTTTCTATTATTACATTTACAATAATTGTTATCACTATATTACTATTTTATTACTAATCTATTACGTTTACTATCAGCTCCGTGTTGATCAGGAAAACTGGCTCCGTGATTGGCTGCAAACCGAACACTATGGAAGCTGTGGTGGGGAGGAGGACTAAGGACAACCCCCCCCGCCCCCGCCCGTCTGCCCCCTTCTGGACAGGCAGCAGAGCTCTTTGTCCAAGAGACAGATTCACCTGTATAAGGAATCACCTGTGGGACAGAGCTCTGTAGCGTCCCTGTTTCTGCACCGTGTCTTCATCCTGTCCTTAGGACAGACGTCTCCTGCGGTAGCGACACCTCGTCCCAGGTCTGGGACAAAAAGTCTTTATTCTACTCCAAACTGTTGCTGCTTCAGTCGGAGTGAAGGAGTCGCCCATTTCTATTACAGTGTAATAACCGTGTCATTACACAGAAGCCAGTGTGGACGCGGCGCAGGACTACCTGGAAGCGTTCTCACCAGGTTAAATATTGTCCCCTGCGCTTTGAATGACCGGTCAACAAGGACTCTGACCCGGTCCACGTCCTCAGACGTGTTTGTTTTGGTGGGACGGCGTTGTCCTGACTGTCTCGCTGACCTCTGTGTTGTCCTCAGAGGTCAGCGAGACATTAAATCCATGTCTTCACAGATATAACAGCATTTCCTCAGCGGAGTCATCAGCCGCCGCCGCCACCTGGTCTCTGGACGCCACACAGGTGAGTCTTCAGGTTCGGTTCTGCTCCTTTACAAATGCAGAACGGTTCCAGCTTGGAGAACCTTGTAAAGACCATGATGAAGGTACACAGACACACACACACAGAGACACACACATACACACACACACACACACACAGACACTCACACACACAGAGACACAGACACACACAGACACAGACACTCACACACACAGAGACACAGACACACACAGACACACACACACACACACACACACAGAGACACAGACACACACACACACACACACACACAGAGACACACACACACACAGAGACACACACACACACAGAGACACACACACACACACACACACACACACACAGACACACACACACACACACAGACACACACACACAGACACACACACACACACACACACACACACAGACACTCACACACAGACACACAGACACACACACACACACACAGAGACACACAGACACACACACAGAGACACACACACACAGAGACACAGACACACAGACACACACACACACACAGACACACACACACAGAGACACACACACACACACAGACACACACACACACACACACACACACACACACAGAGACACAGACACACACACACACACACACACACACAGACACACACACACACACACACACACACACAGACACTCACACACAGACACACAGACACACACACACACACACAGAGACACACACACACAGAGACACAGACACACAGACACACACACACACACACAGAGACACACACACAGAGACACACACACACAGAGACACAGACACACAGACACACACACACACACAGACACACACACACAGAGAGACACACACACACACACACACACAGTGCTGATGTCATCATCCTCACGTTAATGAGTTCCGATAAGCTGCTCGGTTTAATCCCTCCTCCTCTGCCACACAGACCAATCAGAGCTGGTCTCCCCTCCCCCAGTGTGTCTGTGTGTGTGTGTGTGTGTGTGTGTGTGTGTGTGTGTCAGCCTCTTCGTGCCATCCCGGTTGCCGTGGCGGCAGCGTTGTGAGGACGGTGCTTGTATGAAGCGTCGCTGCGTTCCTCTTAGAGCCGACCACAAGCTGTGAGTAACAGGGTCTGGGTCCTGGGTCTGGGTCTGGGTCTGGGTCTGGGTCCTGGGTCTGGGTCTGGGTCTGGGTCTGGGTCTGGGTCCTGGGTCTGGGTCTGGGTCCTGGGTCTGGGTCCTGGGTCCTGGGTCTGGGTCTGGGTCTGGGTCCTGGGTCCTGGGTCTGGGTCTGGGTCTGGGTCCTGGGTCTGGGTCCTGGGTCTGGGTCCTGGGTCTGGGTCCTGGGTCTGGGTCCTGGGTCTGGGTCTGGGTCTGGGTCCTGGGTCCTGGGTCTGGGTCTGGGTCTGGGTCTGGGTCCTGGGTCTGGGTCTGGTCCTGGGTCTGGGTCCTGGGTCTGGGTCTGGGTCCTGGGTCTGGGTCTGGGTCCTGGGTCTGGGTCCTGGGTCTGGGGTCTGGGTCCTGGGTCTGGGTCCTGGGTCTGGGTGTGGGTCCTGGGTCTGGGTCTGGGTCCTGGGTTTGGGTCTGGGTCTGGGTCTCCGTACTGCGTCTCCGTCCTACGTCTCCGTCCTGGGTCTCCGTCCTGGGTCTCCGTCCTGGGTCTCCGTCCTGGGTCTCCGTCCTACGTCTCCGTCCTGGGTCTCCGTCCTGGGTCTCCGTCCTGGGTCTCCGTCCTGGGTCTCCGTCCTACGTCTCCGTCCTGGGTCTCCGTCCTGCGTCTCCGTCCTACGTCTCCGTCCTTCACCCTAACCCTAACCCTGGACCCTCTTGAAGGCCTGCTGTGTGCATCGTCTAACCGTGCTTCACTCACAGGTCGGGGGTCAGGCTGCATCCTGCCGTCCAGGTGAGGTCGGACATTGTGTCCTCTTTATCGGGACACCTGGGTTACCTGCCCAGCGGCGAATCAGCTGCCACATCGACGGGGCGTCACCCTCCAGCGGCGTCGCCGACTCGCCGCCTGCGATTTGAAGACGAGACAGAGACGGAGGTGGAGTCTCGCTACCTGGAGCGCCAGAGGAGATGGGCTGGACAACGAGGGACAGGTGTCCTGGTCTCCAAACCAGACGTGAACCTGTTCAAGCAGGGGGGCAGGTGTGTTGACGGACAGGTAGTGAGAGGAGGAGAAGACTCCCGTGGGACGGTTTTCGGAAGCAGAGACATCACAAACCTCCGGGGACGGGGTTTATACAGGCCCCACCTCCACCTGTGGACCGAGCCAATCAGAGAGACGTACATCGGCTCTGTCCCACCCGCTGAAGGAAGCGAAGACGGGGGCAACGATCCGAGTGTGAGGAGGACGGCCAGCCGGGGGGACCGCAATAGAAACCAAGTGATCCTCCCTCAAGCTCCGCCCACCGACCTGCCAATCAATCCTTACGCCCCGGACCAACTAGCCACTCCCACTTCCTCATCACTGATGATGTCACAGAACAAAAGGCTTGGTAGCACAAAGGTAGTGAAAAACCAGGACCGGAACCAGAAGGAGCCTGGGGGGCTCCGATGTGGGGCAGCGCTGAAGGAGGGGGGGCCCTGTGTCGAGGAGGGAGACCTGGAGCTCGGGAGGACCTGCTCCTCCTCCTCCTCCTCCTCCTCCTCCTCCTCCTCAGGTGAGCACATTTAAATACATGCAGAATAATAACGGGATGGAGGTCAGAGCTCTCGTCCTCTCATTGGTTCACAGCTGAGAACCACGCCCCTCCCACCTCAGACAGCAGCAGCAATGGACAGGTCAGGCAGCCAATCAGAGCAGAGATTCAACATGACAACGCTTCACTTCCTGAACGGTGAGTTTAGACCAATCACAGCCCGAGTCTGGAATCGCTCACACATCCGGAATAAAGAAATATATTACTGTCATGAATCCCCCCCCCCCCCATGGCTCGCCGTGCACGTTACACGTTTCATCACACGTGCGCTCATCGTGCACGTTCAAATCTTCACACTGTTTTTGAACCCAACTTTCCGTTTCAGCTTCGTAAGAGATGAATCGCTTCGTCTCTCTCTGCGGCGTCTCTTCTCCTCCGTCAGACTGAGCAGGACTCGAACCGGCAGCCTCGACCGCCTTAGCTCAAGGCCCCTCCCCTCCGACGCACCTGAACCCGCCCCCTCATGTCCCAGGAAGTCCACCGGACTATTGAAAACTCTCTCTGTCCAGTCCCTCAGTGCGGTGAGACCATGTTTTCACTGTCCAGCAGGGGGCAACCTTCGGCTCCTGGAACCCATGTCTTTCCCGTCTGTCCAGCAGGGGGCGCCGGTTGAACAGCTGAAGAAGTTGTCGAGGGACCAACCAGCTGACCAGTAAGCCGCCAGAGAATCTGAGACCAGCCAATCAGCTGTGGACACGATGCGACCAATCACAGCCGACGTCCCCCGCGGTGTCTCGGGCTGTCCCGGTTCTGGAGGCTCGTTCTGACGGAACGTTCCTGCTGGAGATCAGTCGAGCCGAGAACCCGACGTTTGGATTCATCATCAGCAGGTTGTGTACTACTGCAGTACTGCTGCTGCTAACGCGTACTCGTGTACTCTAGGGGTGTACGTGGAGGTGAACGGGACCACGGTGGCCGGCCTCAGCCCGGGTCAGGTGACCCAACCCCTGACCCGGAGGGCGCCGCCATGACGGCGTCCAGAACTGGTTTAGAGCCCAGGTAGACCGCTGTGACCCCGCCCACCCAGCAGACGGACCTTTGCTCTCCTGTCAGGTTTACCTGGCTGCACCTGCAACATTTAATCCCAGTTATAATCCGATCACATGACTGGGATTATTCTGGGATGAGAACTCGTCAGAGATCAGACTCTGTTTATTGAAATCAAATTCACCTGCAGACACAAATATTTCAGTCAGATGTGGACAAAAGACGATCAGGAGTTCAGAGGTCAATACCGTCTACGACCGTTGTTCTGGAACGAGCATCAGGATGAGCATTACTCTCGGCTCAGAAACACCGTGGGTGTATTTTACTGCGAAAGTAACAGGAAGTAGTTCTACGCCTTCGACCGACGTGATTGGCTGCTTCCTACTCGGCTGAACAAAACATGTCAGAATTGATCAGATACTTTTAATTCCTCGTTTTCATCAGTCCTCTACGTGGGGGGTTCCAAAGACGGGCTTTTATTGTGGAGGAGCAGCAGGAAGTGTGAGTCAGCAGCAGAAAAAACGAAGTAAAAATTATAATCAGTCCATGAAATAAAAACTGTAAACAGAAACGGGACCTTTTAGTGTTCTAAAGTTAAACTGGAGTTAATCTGGAGTTAAACTAGAGTTAAACTGGAGTTAAACTGGAGTTAAACTAGAGTTAAACTGGAGTTAATCTGGAGTTAAACTGGAGTTAAACTAGAGTTAAACTGGAGTTAATCTGGAGTTAAACTAAAGTTAAACGGGAGTTAATCTGGAGTTAAACTGGAGTTAATCAAGAGTTAAACTAGAGTTAAACTGGAGTTAAACTAGAGTTAAACTGGAGTTAAACTGGAGTTAAACTAGAGTTAAACTGGAGTTAATCTGGAGCTAAACCAAAGTTAAACTGGAGTTAATCTAGAGTTAAACTGGAGTTAAACTAAAGTTAAACTGGAGTTAATCAAGAGTTAAACTAGAGTTAAACTGGAGTTAATCTGGAGCTAAACCAAAGTTAAACGGGAGTTAATCTGGAGTTAAACCGGAGTTAATCTAGAGTTAAACTGGAGTTAATCTGGATGTTTTGAGCCCTTTTAATAAAACAAACCCTTGAAGCATTTTCCGGAGCCCTCAAAGATTAAAGTCGATCACTCAGAGAGCCGAGGTGTCTTTTCAGGGGGGGGGGGGGGGGGGACAGTCCAGTAGAGTCCAGAAGAGTCCAGAAGAGTCCAGAAGAGTCCAGCTGGGTGCCCTCGAGTCACGACGGGTTGATGGCGTCGAGGAGAGTCAGGTAGAGCGCCGCAGACCCGGGACTGAGCGTCCAGCAGACCCGGGACTGAACGTCCAGCAGACCCGGGACTGAACGTCCAGCAGACCCGGGACTGAGATCAGAGGATGACGAAGAGGAGGAGGATGACCCCGAGGGTAGCAAGCAGCACGCCGATAGCACACCACTGACGCCGGTCTGCAGAAACAGAACCGACCCGGATGACAGTCAACCAGAACTCGTACTCGTCAGGGGACAAGGGGACGGGACAGTAGCATTAGCATTAGCGTCATTGCTGTCCTGTTGTTTCAACTACTAATGCTACGCTAATGCTACGCTACGCTACCAGCTAACGACCACGAGGAGGTGGAGAGAGACGCTAGCGCTAGTTACCGCTGGTCATGTGGGACACTTTGGCCAGTTTCTTCATGACGTTGTCCAGCCTGGACTGAGTGTTGTCCACCTCATGCCCGAAGTCGTCCAGCATCCTGCAGGAAGAACGGGACAGACGATAAGGAAGCAGCCCCCCCCCTGCTGCAGTGGCTTCTGGGTAGCATCGGGTCTTACACCGCCTGCTCGTCCAGCTCCACGCCGATCCTCTCCGACATGTTCTTCAGGACTCCGATTGTCCCCGAGACCAGTTCCAGCTGCTCGTCCTGCTGCTCTGCGATCAGCTGACCCGAACGCGGTCACACGTCACCAGCCTGCTCCCTGATTGGATGCGTCGCTGCTCAGGTGTTACCTACCTGCTGCTGGACCTGCTGCTCCTCTATAAACTGAGAACTGGCGTTCTGCAGCTGGCGGTCCAGTCGGCTGTATTTATCAGAACCGGGCTGCCAGATCGGGAACTGAGCGCCGCGCTCACCGAGCAGAGCCTGAAGGCCAGAACACAAAGTTCTCATTCAACAGCAGCTCTAGATCCAGAGCCCGACAGTCCAGGGACACCCAGGGACGTCCAGGGACATCCAGGGACACCCAGGGACATCCAGGGACATCCAGGGACACCCAGGGACGTCCAGGGACATCCAGGGACACCCAGGGACATCCAGGGACACCCAGGGACATCCAGGGATGTCCAGGGACGTCCAGGGATGGTCCAGGGACAGTCCTGGGACATCCAGGGACGTCCAGAGACGCTTGCAGAGTCCACCAACCTCCGAGTCCAAAACTGCTGCTGGACTCAAGGGTCTCATGCACGCACACACACACACACACACACACAGTCACACACACACACAGTCACACACCTTCACCTGCTTGTTCTTCCTTTCCGCCGAGGCAGCAGTTGGACTCGACATCTGCTCCTTCATTTCCTGAGTGAAACACTGAGTGAGTCAGCAACCAATCGGATCAGCTCCCCGTCAGCCAATCAGAGGACGAGGGCGACCCGTACCTTGACGGCGTGCCTGGTGCCGGTGATGAAGGCCTTCCTCTTGGACAGCTCAGCTGCGTCCAGGTTGAACTTCTTGGGGTTGGACTCAACGATGCGTTCGCTGACCGTTAAGGAAGTTCGTTAATCACGCCGGAGACACGCGCCCCCTTCTGGTCAGACGCACGAGAGACACGCGCCCCCTTGTGGTCAGACGCACGAGAGACACGCGGCCCCCTTCTGGTCAGACGCACGAGAGACACGCGGCCCCCTTCTGGTCAGACGCACGAGAGACACGCGCCCCCTTCTGGTCAGACGCACGAGAGACACGCGGCCCCCTTCTGGTCAGACGCACGAGAGACACGCGGCCCCCTTCTGGTCAGACGCACGAGAGACACGCGCCCCCTTCTGGTCAGACGCACGAGAGACACGCGGCCCCCTTCTGGTCAGACGCACTAGAGACACGCGGCCCCCTTCTGGTCAGACGCACTAGAGACACGCGGCCCCCTTCTGGTCAGACGCACTAGAGACACGCGGCCCCCTTCTGGTCAGACGCACGAGAGACACGCGGCCCCCTTCTGGTCAGACGCACGAGAGACACGCGCCCCCTTCTGGTCAGACGCACGAGAGACACGCGCCCCCTTCTGGTCAGACGCACTAGAGACACGCGCCCCCTTCTGGTCAGACGCACTAGAGACACGCGCCCCCTTCTGGTCAGACGCACGAGAGACACGCGGCCCCCTTCTGGTCAGACGCACGAGAGACACGCGCCCCCTTCTGGTCAGACGCACGAGAGACACGCGCCCCCTTCTGGTCAGACGCACTAGAGACACGCGCCCCCTTCTGGTCAGACGCACTAGAGACACGCGGCCCCCTTCTGGTCAGACGCACGAGAGACACGCGGCCCCCTTCTGGTCAGACGCACGAGAGACACGCGGCCCCCTTCTGGTCAGACGCACGAGAGACACGCGGCCCCCTTCTGGTCAGACGCACTAGAGACACGCGCCCCCTTCTGGTCAGACGCACGAGAGACACGCGGCCCCCTTCTGGTCAGACGCACGAGAGACACGCGGCCCCCTTCTGGTCAGACGCACGAGAGACACGCGGCCCCCTTCTGGTCAGACGCACTAGAGACACGCGCCCCCCTTCTGGTCAGACGCACGAGAGACACGCGCCCCCCTTCTGGTCAGACGCACGAGAGACACGCGCCCCCTTCTGGTCAGACGCACGAGAGACACGCGCCCCCTTCTGGTCAGACGCACTAGAGACACGCGCCCCCTTCTGGTCAGACGCACTAGAGACACGCGCCCCCTTCTGGTCAGACGCACGAGAGACACGCGGCCCCCTTCTGGTCAGACGCACGAGAGACACGCGGCCCCCTTCTGGTCAGACGCACGAGAGACACGCGGCCCCCTTCTGGTCAGACGCACTAGAGACACGCGGCCCCCTTCTGGTCAGACGCACGAGAGACACGCGGCCCCCTTCTGGTCAGACGCACTAGAGACACGCGGCCCCCTTCTGGTCAGACGCACGAGAGACACGCGGCCCCCTTCTGGTCAGACGCACGAGAGACACGCGGCCCCCTTCTGGTCAGACGCACGAGAGACACGCGGCCCCCTTCCGGTCAGACGCACTAGAGACACGCGGCCCCCTTCTGGTCAGACGCACGAGAGACACGCGGCCCCCTTCTGGAAGGATATCGATGGTCTCATCGAGGTCCTCCAGGTCCCATTCGATGGAGCGCAGGCTGTTCCTCAGCTCATTGGTCGTCCAGTCCATTTCCTCCTTTGAGGCTCCGCCCCCCTGCAGCAGGAGCTCTCTCCATCTGTGATGGAGGCTTTGAGCTGCGTTCACTGCCTTCTGCACTTCACTGTGACCAACAAGACAACATTTAGGTTTCCTGTAAAACGTTCGTAATAAACCTGGAGACGATCAGCCCAACTAACATTTAACGCGAAATGGAAGACTTACTGCATTAACTTGTGTGACATTTATTAATGGCCATAAATACGGACTGTACTTTATTTTTACTTTGACTGGTAATGCAGTCCTACCACCACCAGGTGGCGGTAATGCACCTAGAAGCTGTTTGCGAACGTAACAAAAGAATTCCACCGTGTTTGACGCGAACATTTTTAGTTTTCGGTTGTGGTTAAGCTTTATAAAATGTTCACGTTTATTTCCCCTGTCGGGAACTGTTGAGACTCGTTTATGTTTGTGGAAAACAAGCCGCGATTGGGGCGGAGCCTCCGTCTGATTCGGACTGAGCAGTAAACCTAAAACCTTAAACGGTCTGACGCTCGAGTGTAAAATCATGGCGGTGCGGCCTGCTAGCAGTCTAGCGCTATGCTAACTGTGCATCTGCACACAAACAAGCCTTGTTAGCTAACATTAGCATGGCAGGGTGCCTGTTGAATTACCGTCTAGCCATCAGCTAGCGGCCTTTGTTAGCACTAGCCTATTTAGCACGACGTAAATAGTCTGACCCCTTAACGACGAAGAAGGGGTCTTCCATGGACATGTTGGCGGTTCCGGTTCACATCCAGCGAGGCTCCATCACGCTCCGGATCCGTTAACGCAACTCGCGCTTTGGGCTGATCAGACGGCGCTGATCTCCATCAGGATGCTGCGAGCTCCGCTTTGTTGACAAGCAGCGACGGCTTCCGCAGCGGAAACGAGCCGTGACGTCACGCTGGCTCGGTTCCGAACAACACCGAAGAGAAAAGAAAGCAGTCGATGCGGAAAATTCACCGCAGTGTGCTAAAAAATATAAATTAAACCCGCGCCAGTCCGTGAAATAAGAATGTGGTGTTAATGTAATCATATCACGTTTGAGAATACTAATTAGAAACTAAGCACGAAACAAAACAAAGCAGAAGAAGAAACGAAGAGAAGAAGAACAACAAGTCTCGCGAGACTTTGCTCTACACAGCGCACCAAGCGTGATTTACCGCTTTCGTGTGGCGCGGCGATCGGCTAACACCCTAAAGCTAAAGCTAACGCTAACGCTGCAGCTCACTCTCCGGTTTACCGCCGGTTCATTCGCTCGGTAAACTTACGGGAATCGATAACAGAGTTCATTTCTGTCAGTTACGGTTACAGGTAAGAAAGACCACGTATGCTAGCGTCGTTAGCTCCGATCATTAGCCGCCGCTAGCCGCCGCTAGCCACAGGGCCTCTTTGTGCGTCGCGATGCTAACATGTGGAGCAAATGCGTGGCTTGTTCGCTGCAGCCTCAATCACCGGCATTATTCCGCTTTATACCCGGATATTGATTATTGATTATTTAGCACGACGTCCTGAATTGATTGTTTGCCATATATCATTCCAAATTGATTACTTGTATCCGGTCACAGTTACAGCCAGGAGTGCATGCTTGAATTGATCACGTGGTTTATCCTTTACCATGGATTAAAGCGGTGAGTGAATACCGACTGATCAATGATGATCAATAACCTCCAGCTGGTTTGTTTCAGACATAGTGAGTCGTTGCCATGGCAGTGAGGAGAGGAAACATCAGGTATCTGAAGGTGAGTTGATCAATGACCTGATCAGGCAGCTGTGTGTTCACCGGTTTCTTTCTGACGTACCTGTGTGTCTCAGGTGTGTGAGACGTCCCAGAATGACGTCAGAGACGGTCAACACGCCAAAGGAGCTCCTGGAAAGGTGAACGCCGGCCTCCGATTGGCTGATGCGCTGTGATTCATGATGTAACTGAAATCAACGTGGCTAAAGCTAACAGATCAATACGGCAGATATGAACGGTTTAGTATCGGTGACTGCAGTCTGATCATCATCATCATCATCATCATCATCATCATCACCTTATGGAACGCCGACGGCGTCCTCCAGGCCCGTGCACAGAGCTTGATGTGCGTGTGTGTGTGCGTGCGTGTGTGTGTGCGTGTGTGTGCGTGCGTCTGTGTGTGCGTGTGTGTGTCTGTGTGCTTGTGTGTGTGTGCCTGTGTGTGTGTGCGTGTGTGTGTCTGTGTGCTTGTGTGTGTGTGTGCGTGTGTGTGCGTGTGTGTGCCTATGTGTGTGTGCGTGCGTCTGTGTGTGTGTGTGTGTGTGTGTGTGTGTCTGTGTGTGTGTCTGTGTGCGTGTGTGTGTGTGTGTGTGTGTCTGTGTGCGTGTGCGTGCCTGTGTGTGTGTGTGCGTGCGTGTGTGTGCCTGTGTGTGTGTGTCTGTGTGCGTGTGTGTGTGTGTGTGTGTCTGTGTGCGTGTGCGTGCCTGTGTGTGTATGTGCGTGCCTGTGCGTGCGTGTGCCTGTGTGTGTGTGCGTGCGTCTGTGTGTGTGTCTGTGTGTGTGTGTGTGTCTGTGTGTGTGTGCGTGTGCGTGCGTGTGTGCGTGCGCGTGCGTGTGTGTGTCTGTGTGTGTGTGTCTGTGTGTGTGTGCGTGCCTGTGTGTGCGTGCGTCTGTGTGTGTGTGCGTGTGTGTGTCTGCGTGCGTCTGTGTGTGTGTGTGTGCGTGCGTGTGCGTGCGTGTGCGTGCGTGTGTGTGTCTGTGTGCGCGTGTGCGTGCGCGTCCCCAGGACCTCTTTGATAACGGCTTTGAGCAGATGATGGAGGACGACAGCCGGACGAACCTGATCATCAACTACCTGCCGCAGAGCATGAGCCAGGACGAGCTGCGCAGCCTGTTCTCCACGGTGGGGGACGTGGAGTCGGCCAAGCTCATCAGGGACAAAGTGGCAGGTAACTCCGCCCCCCGTGCTGCGCGTACCCCCCCCACCGGCGTGGCTTTGTTGCTTTGGCGTGCGGCTCAGGTGAACGTTCCTTTCCGTGTTTTTGCTGTTTTCTTTTAGATTCTTTTCTGGACTTCTGTAACGTTCTTCGATCGGCTCGTCGTTTGCTTTCATTGATCTGTCGTGTGTTTCCAGGCCGGGTTGTGCGATACGAGCAAACGCCGAGCGGCCTTTCTAGAGCGGGTCGGTGAGACACGCCCGCTCTGGCCCGGGGTCGGGTCCCGGGGTCGGGTCCCGGGGCTAGCGGTCCAGCTCCTCCAGCGGATCCGGCGCGGCGCCGTAATCGGGACGTCTGTCCTGAAGTGTTTTGTGAAAGACGCACCTTTACCTGTCGAGATGAAGCGTCTTAGTTTCTACAGACGGATAGTCACGGATCCGCGTCGCAGGATTTGTCGTATCTCACAGCCCTCCCTGCCGATGGCCACGCCCCCCCAGTCAGCCGAGTACGACGAGTCGAGATCTGAGTTTATTTTTCATATTTTAACTGTCTTAAGGATGTATAAATGTTTTCAAATGCTGTTTTCACCATTTTTTTATTTTATTTTTCAGGCTTTGAAAATGTCTTTGTTGTTAAAATGAGTGTGTGAAGATCCTGAAGTGAAGAGGATGTGTCACTCTGCTCTGCTCTGGGTAGCCCCTTTTACACAGCCTCGAGGACCGGGACGTGCTAGCAGCCCGTAGCCGTTAGCCGCCGGCTCAAAGAAGAAGGAACGGCGGGGGGGTCTGAGCAGAGGATAACGGCGGCTGCTGTTTGATTTGTGTAAAAAGAAAGGCGGCGGAGGGAGGGGCCTCTGTGTTAAACGGGCTACCGTTTGCTCAGAGTGGGTTGTGATTGGTCGCCTGAGCGGCGGGCGATCCTCTCGCTCTGACCGAACGTTTCCTGACGTTTCCTGGGGTTCTGAAACGTG
This sequence comes from Brachionichthys hirsutus, assembly GCF_040956055.1. NCBI lineage: Eukaryota > Metazoa > Chordata > Actinopteri > Lophiiformes > Brachionichthyidae > Brachionichthys > Brachionichthys hirsutus. Next base: position 14,907,969 of record NC_090905.1, on the reverse strand, counting down.
AAGCTGATCTCGCCGCCTCACGCAGACCGGACGGCGACAGTTTGGTTATTTTATTTTGTTGTTTTCCTTTGTGTTTCTCTAGGCCACAGTTTAGGTTACGGCTTTGTTAACTTTGTTAACGCTAGTGATGCAGAGAGGGCTATCAGTACCCTCAATGGCCTGAGGCTACAGTCTAAAACTATCAAGGTAATGTGCAAAAGGTGCTCTTTGATTTTCCTGTCTCACCTCATAGATGTGTTGTGTCCCCTGGACAGTAGAGGGCGCTGTGTTACACAAACTCTCGATGGATGAAGGGTTTTTTTTTATTTCTTTTTTACTCTGCTGTCATTTTTTTCCTGACTTGGTAAATTATTTAACATCGACACATGTCGACACCGAATCTGTTCAGTGTGACACCGTGCCGAGCTTTTATTTTCATCAAATACTCCTGTTTCCTGTTTGGATGCCTTTATTTTGTTTTTCTTTATATTTGATTTGGTACAATTCTGGATAACTGGATCTTGTGTTCGTTTTTTTCGTTAAAGCTTTAAACATTTAAACATTATTTTTTTTAAGACTGTCACTTTTGTTTCTGCTTAGTGTTTATCATTCATTTTAGTTGCTGCTGGTTGTCATGACAACAGTGTGACCCGTCCCGGTTGCGTTCTGCAGGTTTCGTTTGCCAGGCCGAGTTCGGACACGATCAAAGACGCTAATCTGTACATCAGCGGGTTGCCGAGGACGATGGGCCAGCAGGACCTGGAGGACATGTTCTCACGCTTCGGACACATCATCAACTCCCGGGTGCTGGTGGACCAGGCTTCAGGTAGGACATGTGACCCCTCGCCCGATGTCGCCGCCCCGTCGGCCAGAGAGACCTCAGCTTTAATCCTGATTGGCCAGGTCTGTCACGGGGCGTGGCCTTCATCCGTTTTGATAAAAGGAATGAGGCTGAAGATGCCGTCAAACACCTGAATGGACACGCCCCTCCGGGCAGCGCCGAGCCAATCACAGTCAAGTTCGCCACCAACCCAAACCAGACCAGGAGCCCCCAGATGATGTCCCAGGTGTACCACGGCCAGTCCCGGCGCTTCGGCGGCCCGGTGCACCACCAGGCGCAGCGGTTCAGGTGCGCTCGGCTGCCGGTCACATGATCGCAGTGATGTCACAGGAAGGCCGCTCCCTGATGGTATCCTACTTCCTGTTTGGGTCTAGGTTTTCTCCAATGAGCGTCGACCACATGGGCGGCGGCACGACCACCTCGGGGAACTCGTCCAGCGGCTGGTGCATCTTCATCTACAACCTGGGCCAGGACGCCGACGAGGCCATCCTGTGGCAGATGTTCGGCCCGTTCGGCGCCGTCGTCAACGTGAAAGTGATCCGAGATTTCAACTCCAACAAGTGCAAAGGCTTCGGCTTCGTGACCATGACCAACTACGAGGAGGCCGCCATGGCGATCCACAGCCTGAACGGCTACCGGCTGGGAGACAAAGTCCTGCAGGTGTCCTTCAAGACCAGCAAGGGACACAAGTGAGGAGGAAGAGGAGGAAGAGAGGAAGAGGAAGTAGCTGTCGGCTGAGACCAGGTGTTTCGGATTCTGCTTTGTTCTTTCTCCCAGCATGCTCGGTTCCTTCAGACAGCTTCCTGGTTCGGCGTCCAATCAGCTGCACGTCTTCACATCATCAATAACATAATATTGTTTATCAATAGTGAAGCTGTTTTTTCTGTAGAAATATTTTCGCTTGCTGAAGTCGTGACCATGAAAACAGCATTTCTCGGTTTCAAGGCGCTTCTGCTGCCCGGTCAGGTGACTGACGGCTGTCTCCACCAATAAGCACACAGGAGGCGGGGCTAGATTGTAAAAACGCTATAATTAGATTTTTAGAAACGTCACCATCACCTGACGTCGGTAAGCCGGTTGTGTGTCCTGATTGGTTTATTGAATAGCTGCCGCTTGTGATGAAGTGTTTTAATTAAAAAAAGGCTGAAAACTTCTACGCGGTTTATTTTATATTTCTCTGATCTTAAATCACCTGTTTCGTGACAAACCGGCTGCTACGTCATTAAAACTGCATCGACGCGACGCGTTTTTTTTTTTTTCAAACTTTATTAACTTAACTCACAGCATAGATGTCGCCCTTCGACATTACATCAAACATTCACGTCTTCATAAATCACATATAAGTAAATCCAACAGTGAGGCATATACAAACACTAAACCAGATCCAAATGAAATGTGCAAAAGAAAGGAAAGGATGAGAAGGAAAATAAATAAAAATAAAATATACAGGAAAATACAACAAAGGTTACAAGCAAGGGGTATGGGAAAGGTTAAATTCTGACATAAATGTGTTCAATCTTTTTGCCTGGGGATTATTTATTTGTTTTAGTATCATTTACGGAGCTCCTCAACGGCTTGTTTTGATGACGTCATCAACGTGCGGCAAAACGCGAATCACTCGGAACACTTTAATCCAAGACAAAATATGAGTATAATTATAGTTAGTTTATAAATACTCGTTTGTGTTTAAATGAACTCGACTGAGCTTTGAGGAGACCAATTAGAGACCCGGAAATGACGTTCCGGCGCCGCCCGCCTGCTTCCCGCGTGCGCTCCGTCGAGCCAACATGGCGGCTCCGTTGGAGGTGATCGTGAGCAGCGACTCCGGCTCCCAGCTGTGGAACTGCACCGTGTTCGAGCTGCACAGCGGCTCCAGCCTGCTGTCCTACCGGGGGGGCAGCAGCGCCGCCCGGACCCTGAGCGTCCTGGCCGGCCAGTACCTGCTGTCCGCGCAGCTGGGCAAGAACTTCATCAACGTGTGGGAGATCCAGAGGAAGGTGCGCGTGTGCGTGTGCGTGTGCGTGTGCGATGCCCCAGACAAGCCAAGTCGGACGACTAAAATTAAATGGAACCCTCACAGATCAGAACCAAAGGTTCTAGATTGTTCTTAGATCAGGATCCACACGGTGATCTGGATCAGAACCAAAGGTTCTAGATTGTTCTTAGATCAGGATCCACACGGTGATCTGGATCAGCACCAAAGGTTCTAGATTGTTCTTAGATCAGGATCCACACGGTGATCTGGATCAGCACCAAAGGTTCTAGATTGTTCTTAGATCAGGATCCACACGGTGATCTGGATCAGCACCAAAGGTTCTAGATTGTTCTTAGATCAGGATCCACACGGTGATCTGGATCAGAACCAAAGGTTCTAGATTGTTCTTAGATCAGGATCCACACGGTGATCTGGATCAGCACCAAAGGTTCTAGATGGATCAGCCATCCCGCCGTTATTGATTGTGTTTCTGTGTTTCTGCTGGTCCAGGATCAGCTGCAGCAGAAGATCGTGTGTCCGGGTGTGGTCACCTGTCTGACCGCCTCGCCGAATGGACACTTCCTGGCCGCCGCCGTCGCTGAGGCCGTTTACCTGTGGGAGGTGCGTTCTTCTTCTGCCTCGCAAACGACGACGATCGATCAGCTCAAACGGAGGAACGTGATTCCTGATGATCAATAGTCGGAGTGAATCTGCTGACGCGTTTTTTATTTCCATATTTCTGCTCGTTCACGTTCATTTACTGCAGGCGTTCTCCCGCTCTGATTGGCTCACACATGCATCTGTCCTGTGATTGGCTCAGGTGTCCACAGGTAAGCTGCTGTGTGTCCTCAGCCGTCACTACCAGGACGTTACCTGTCTCCAGTTCACAGATGACGGCAGCCATTTTGTCTCTGGAGGAAAAGACAACCTGGCTCAGGTGTGGAGTTTGTCCAGGTAACTCGGCTCTTCCTCGTCCTCTTCCTCCTCTCTTTCTTCACCGCCCAGCTGGAACCGCTAACGGTGTCGCTGGGTCCACGCCAGAATCCTTCCGGTTCTGTTTTTAGTCCGGAGGTAGAAATGCACGGTACCTGATACCTGAGCGGCTCCACCCTTCATCGTTGGGACGTCTTCCTCTGGACCGGGTTCTGTTCGTCTGTAATGATGGCCCGGGTCCACCAGGTGGAGCTCTAGCTCCGGCAGGTACGCCCGAGTGAAGGGATCAGATCTGTGGAATCTCCCGAGCTTATTGGTTCGTTTACAGCAGATTGTCGATTTCATTGATCATCCGATCATTTCTGATCAATATCAGAACCGGTCTGACCGTCGCAGTGGAAACGCAGCAGCCAGTTGGGATGGATCCAGAACTGGATCCAGAACTGGATCCATCCCAACTGGCTTCATCTTCCTCAACGTATCAGACTGATTGAACTCAATCGTGATCCGGTGGATCAATCGTTCTGAGGAAATGTTCATTTTATTTGGGATGATGTCATCGAGCTCAAACATGCTCATGAATATTAATGAGCTTCACGTGACTGGACTCGGGCCTTAAGGTTCGTGACGTTTTCCTCGTTTCCTGTTTATGTACCTTTCAGTGTGATCCAGGTGGATTCAGGCCACACCCCTGAGCCGCGTCACGTCCTTGCTCGCCATTCTCTGCCAATCACAGACCTGCACTGTGGCCTGATGGGAATTCAAGCCAGAGTGGCCACTGCCTCCTTGGACCAGACTGTCAAGGTAAGACAGGTGAGACACCTGCACAGGTGCAGCTGCCGGGTCCCTTCAGACGAGCACGCCCGCAGCAGAGAAGGCGTGCATGTAGTACTGGAGTCCGAACACCGGGGGCAGTGGCGTCTCACCTTGAAGCCGGTCGGCACTGAATGACACGCCCCCCCAAGGCGTTCTAGTCCCCGCCTCGCTGGACAGGAAGTGTTGTCATCCTCCCAGAGCCTGCGGTTGTGGGGGGGGGGGGGGGGGGGGGCTGGTCACCCCGCGGGACATAAAGGGGGCGTGTCCTTTGGTTCTATTAACAGATCCAGTCTGGTGCTCCGGGTTGATCCTGGGCTCCCCTCGGGTCCGGAGGTCGTCATGGCGATCTCACCTCAAAGATCAGTGACTCCCCTATGGTCCAATCATGCGGTGCCACATCGCTGAGCCCCTCCCACCAGTGGCGCGCTGCCTCGTTGTGACATCATAGCGGACGACCGGGCGGCGCTGAACACGAGCTGAGGAACAAGAACGTTAGCGATAGCGCTGGAGTAAAAAGCCGTATGCCCCGCCCCCTGCCCAGGTGTGGGAGCTGTCCTCGGGTGAGCTGCTCCTGTCCGTCCTCTTGGACGTGGAGGTCATGTCCGTGACGATGGACCCCTGCGAGTACTTCCTGTTCTGTGGAGGCAGCGACGGAAACATCTTTCAGGTGTCGCTGTGCAGCCAGGTGAGGCTCTTCCTCTTCCTCTGTTTCCATGGCAACATTCTGGAGCTGCAGCCTTTCTCTCTCCGGTTGTACATGTACCCCAGGAATGACGATGTTTTTACATTTCCATGGCAACAGTTTGGCTAATCACTGCTTTCTGAGATGGCGTTTGAGACGGCGTTTATTCGTGCTAGCACGCTGCTGGGCCAACATCTAAACCCAAGCAGAGACAGCTAACCTAGCCTCACTCTGATGTAGCCTCCAGCTAACCTAGCCTCACTCTGATGTAGCCTCCAGCTAACCTAGCCTCACTCTGATGTAGCCTCCAGCTAACCGAGCCTCACTCTGATGTAGCCTCCAGCTAACCTAGCCTCACTCTGATGTAGCCTCCAGCTAACCTAGCCTCACTCTGATGTAGCCTCCGGCTAACCTAGCCTCACTCTGATGTAGCCTCCAGCTAACCTAGCCTCACTCTGATGTAGCCTCCAGCTAACCGAGCCTCACTCTGGTGTAGCCTCCAGCTAACCGAGCCTCACTCTGGTGTAGCCTCCAGCTAACCTAGCCTCACTCTGATGTAGCCTCCAGCTAACCTAGCCTCACTCTGATGTAGCCTCCAGCTAACCTAGCCTCACTCTGATGTAGCCTCCGGCTAACCTAGCCTCACTCTGATGTAGCCTCCAGCTAACCTAGCTTAACTCTGATGTAGCCTCCAGCTAACCTAGCCTCACTCTGATGTAGCCTCCGGCTAACCTAGCCTCACTCTGATGTAGCCTCCAGCTAACCTAGCCTCACTCTGATGTAGCCTCCAGCTAACCTAGCCTCACTCTGATGTAGCCTCCAGCTAACCGAGCCTCACTCTGGTGTAGCCTCCAGCTAACCTAGCCTCACTCTGATGTAGCCTCCAGCTAACCTAGCTTAACTCTGATGTAGCCTCCAGCTAACCTAGCCTCACTCTGATGTAGCCTCCAGCTAACCTAGCCTCACTCTGGTGTAGCCTCCAGCTAACCGAGCCTCACTCTGGTGTAGCCTCCAGCTAGCCGAGCCTCACTCTGATGTAGCCTCCAGCTAACCTAGCCTCACTCTGATGTAGCCTCCAGCTAACCTAGCCTCACTCTGATGTAGCCTCCAGCTAACCTAGCCTCACTCTGATGTAGCCTCCGGCTAACCTAGCCTCACTCTGATGTAGCCTCCAGCTAACCTAGCTTAACTCTGATGTAGCCTCCAGCTAACCTAGCCTCACTCTGATGTAGCCTCCGGCTAACCTAGCCTCACTCTGATGTAGCCTCCAGCTAACCTAGCCTCACTCTGATGTAGCCTCCAGCTAACCTAGCCTCACTCTGATGTAGCCTCCAGCTAACCGAGCCTCACTCTGGTGTAGCCTCCAGCTAACCTAGCCTCGCTCTGATGTAGCCTCCAGCTAACCTAGCCTCACTCTGATGTAGCCTCCAGCTAACCTAGCTTAACTCTGATGTAGCCTCCAGCTAACCTAGCCTCACTCTGATGTAGCCTCCAGCTAACCTAGCCTCACTCTGATGTAGCCTCCAGCTAACCTAGCCTCACTCTGGTGTAGCCTCCAGCTAACCTAGCCTCACTCTGGTGTAGCCTCTACCTGACCTAGCCTCACTCTGATGTAGCATCCTGCTAACCTAGCCTCACTCTGGTGTAGCCTCTACCTGACCTAGCCTCACTCTGATGTAGCATCCTGCTAACCTAGCCTCACTCTGACCTAGCCTACAGCTAACGCCAGCCTCCTGTCACCCCGTGATGAAGAGTCGGATCGGTCCGTCATCGTTAAACTGATTTCACTGAGCTGAGATGAAGCTGAGCTCTTGGAACAGACAGAACCGGTCCAGAATCCCACCGTGACCCAGAAAACCGCTCCAGCGTAGACCTCGCCGCGTGTGGGGCGCCGTCAGTCGCCAACAATCAACCTCGTTATTGATTATACCGATTATAATCGGTTGTGTTCAGAAGCTCTTCCTGCCAAGCGCCGCGTCTGATTGGACACCTGATGGAGCTGATTCCTGATTGGTGTAATTAAAGGAATTGATCAAAGCATTAACGATGCCCGAGTCAATAAAGAAAACTGGCTTGATGTTAAAGGAGGTGTCGATAAAGATTCATTGTTTGAATGTTATATTTTAGAGTCTCAGTCGGGACAAATGCTTCCAGTCAGACGGCGACGGGAACCAGGTGTTCAGAGGACACAGGTGAGTCGTCCAGGTGTTGATTGATCAGCAGCGTGCGGCGTGACCTGAGCTCAGCCTGGATGTCTCCTGCAGGAACCTGGTGACGTGTCTTTCTGTGTCCATGGACGGGACGCTCCTCCTCTCTGGGTCACACGACGAGTCGGCCCGACTCTGGGACATCCAGAGCAAACAGAGCATCCGCTGCCTCGCCCACAAAGGTAGACCACGCCCAGTCGCCATGACATTGAGCTTTCTGTGACACGCCCCCCCCCCTATGCAGACGGAGGACAGCAGCAAGCTGGCAGATCTCCATGGTGATTTCTCTGAGGAGCAAACGGAAGAGATTTAAATATTTCATGGACGCATCGTCCCGGGATGGGGGCGTGTCCTCTGGTATGTTAACGCGTCGTCCCTGGGTGGGGGCGTGTCCTCTGGTATGTTAACGCGTCGTCCCTGGGTGGGGGCGTGTCCTCTGGTATGTTAACGCATCGTCCCTGGGTGGGGGCGTGTCCTCTGGTATGTTAACGCATCGTCCCTGGGTGGGGGCGTGCCCTCTGGTATCTTAACGCGGCGTCCCTGGGTGGGGGCGTGTCCTCTGGTATGTTAACGCGTCGTCCCTGGGTGGGGGCGTGTCCTCTGGTATGTTAACGCGTCGTCCCTGGGTGGGGGCGTGTCCTCTGGTATGTTAACGCGTCGTCCCTGGGTGGGGGCGTGTCCTCTGGTATGTTAACGCGTCGTCCCTGGGTGGGGGCGTGTCCTCTGGTATGTTAACGCGTCGTCCCTGGGTGGGGGCGTGTCCTCTGGTATGTTAACGCGTCGTCCCTGGGTGGGGGCGTGTCCTCTGGTATGTTAACGCGTCGTCCCTGGGTGGGGGCGTGTCCTCTGGTATGTTAACGCGTCGTCCCTGGGTGGGGGCGTGTCCTCTGGTATGTTAACGCGTCGTCCCTGGGTGGGGGCGTGTCCTCTGGTATGTTAACGCGTCGTCCCTGGGTGGGGGCGTGTCCTCTGGTATGTTAACGCGTCGTCCCTGGGTGGGGGCGTGTCCTCTGGTATGTTAACGCATCGTCCCTGGGTGGGGGCGTGTCCTCTGGTATGTTAACGCGTCGTCCCTGGGTGGGGGCGTGTCCTCTGGTATGTTAACGCGTCGTCCCTGGGTGGGGGCGTGTCCTCTGGTATGTTAACGCGTCGTCCCTGGGTGGGGGCGTGTCCTCTGGTATGTTAACGCGTCGTCCCTGGGTGGGGGCGTGTCCTCTGGTATGTTAACGCGTCGTCCCTGGGTGGGGGCGTGTCCTCTGGTATGTTAACGCGTCGTCCCTGGGTGGGGGCGTGTCCTCTGGTATGTTAACGCGTCGTCCCTGGGTGGGGGCGTGTCCTCTGGTATGTTAACGCGTCGTCCCTGGGTGGGGGCGTGTCCTCTGGTATGTTAACGCGTCGTCCCTGGGTGGGGGCGTGTCCTCTGGTATGTTAACGCGTCGTCCCTGGGTGGGGGCGTGTCCTCTGGTATCTTAACGCGTCGTCCCTGGGTGGGGGCGTGTCCTCTGGTATGTTAACGCGTCGTCCCTGGGTGGGGGCGTGTCCTCTGGTATGTTAACGCGTCGTCCCTGGGTGGGGGCGTGTCCTCTGGTATCTTAACGCGTCGTCCCTGGGTGGGGGCGTGTCCTCTGGTATGTTAACGCGTCGTCCCTGGGTGGGGGCGTGTCCTCTGGTATCTTAACGCGTCGTCCCTGGGTGGGGGCGTGTCCTCTGGTATGTTAACGCGTCGTCCCTGGGTGGGGGCGTGTCCTCTGGTATCTTAACGCGTCGTCCCTGGGTGGGGGCGTGTCCTCTGGTATCTGCAGTGCGCTGGCAGCGTCTCAGCCTGAGTTATGTCTCCATGTTGGACCACATTTGGACCATTAGTGTAATTCTAGCAGCCGGAGCCAAGGGAGCGATCGATATTTGTAATTGAGCGGGAGATAATTAGACGGTATCTGTTACCACAACAACCTCCGTCCTCCGTCTCGGATGGCGTGTCCTCCGCGGTGGGACAGTAGCCTTCAGTTATGATTTACAACGTCCTGAAAGCCAGAAAAACAACAGAGAGCGTTTCCTGGGTGGAGCTGTTTCCACGGAGCTCGGTGGACACGCCCTAAAACTTTATTTATATAGTGGAGACGTCTGTTTCTATTGGACGCCGATCATATTGGATAATAAATCTGTCTATCTTTGTCTCTGTCTCTCTCTCTCTCTCTCCGTCTCTATCTTTGTCTCTCTGTCTCTGTCTGTCTGTCCCTGTCTCTCTGTCTGTCTCTGCCGAGCCTTTGAGGTTAGCTCAAGCTACGATGGGAGGAGTTCTTCCTCGCTTTGATGTGCTCTTCGCTGCCTCCGGGCTCCATCCTCATCCTCATTCAGTGGCCGTCGCCGCTCAGCCGGCGGCTGATTGGTCGGTTTGTGTGCAGCTGTGCAGATTTCCTGTCTGGCACAGACCTCAGAAACAACCAATCAGATGAGGTTTTACTGCGCTCGCCTGATTCTGCATCGATCAATCAGTTCAGTCGTCACAGCTGATTGGGTCAGTTGTGATTATTGATCAAACGTCGCTCTATTCTGTTTGAAAGGATTTAAAGACTTGTTGGACCGTTTGGGGGCATGTTCTAATTCAGAGGGGCGGGGCTGGCTCTAAACGCTGTGGTCACATGACCTTCCTGTCTGTTCAGAGGGGCGGGGCTAGCTCTAAACGCTGTGGTCACATGACCTTCCTGTCTGTTCAGAGGGGCGGGGCTGGCTCTAAACGCTGTGGTCACATGACCTTCCTGTCTGTGTTCAGAGGGGCGGGGCTAGCTCTAAACGCTGTGGTCACATGACCTTCCTGTCTGTGTCCAGAGGGGCGGGGCTGGCTCTAAACGCTGTGGTCACATGACCTTCCTGTCTGTTCAGAGGGGCGGGGCTGGCTCTAAACGCTGTGGTCACATGACCTTCCTGTCTGTGTTCAGAGGGGCGGGGCTAGCTCTAAACGCTGTGGTCACATGACCTTCCTGTCTGTTCAGAGGGGCGGGGCTAGCTCTAAACGCTGTGGTCACATGACCTTCCTGTCTGTGTTCAGAGGGGCGGGGCTAGCTCTAAACGCTGTGGTCACATGACCTTCCTGTCTGTGTCCAGAGGGGCGGGGCTGGCTCTAAACGCTGTGGTCACATGACCTTCCTGTCTGTGTCCAGAGGGGCGGGGCTGGCTCTAAACGCTGTGGTCACATGACCTTCCTGTCTGTTCAGAGGGGCGGGGCTAGCTCTAAACGCTGTGGTCACCTGACCTTCCTGTCTGTGTTCAGAGGGGCGGGGCTAGCTCTAAACGCTGTGGTCACGTGACCTTCCTGTCTGTGTTCAGAGGGGCGGGGCTAGCTCTAAACGCTGTGGTCACATGACCTTCCTGTCTGTTCAGAGGGGCGGGGCTAGCTCTAAACGCTGTGGTCACATGACCTTCCTGTCTGTTCAGAGGGGCGGGGCTAGCTCTAAACGCTGTGGTCACATGACCTTCCTGTCTGTGTCCAGAGGGGCGGGGCTGGCTCTAAACGCTGTGGTCACATGACCTTCCTGTCTGTTCAGAGGGGCGGGGCTAGCTCTAAACGCTGTGGTCACATGACCTTCCTGTCTGTGTCCAGGTCCGGTGACGAACGCCGTCATCATGCCGGCTCCGGCGAACATGTTCCTGCCGGACAGCCGCCCCGCCGCCCCTCTGCCACGCTTCAGCCGACACCTGCACGCCTCCGAGGCCGACGGCGGCGAGTCGGAGGCGTGTGTTCGGCTCGGCCTCTACACACAGGTGAGGCGAGCAGGGGCGTGTCTCAGATCCTTACACCTGTCAAAACGCTGTTAGCCGCTAGCAGCAGCAGCTAACGGCTAATTCACACCCTTTTAATGGACACCGGCTGTAAACAATATTTAATGTGTGTATATGTGGAGAAAGGAAGTGGGCGGGGCTTTACTTCATGCAAATGAGTGAAACCTTTATTGGCACGCCAGCCCAATGTTTCTTTAAACCCTTATCAAAATAAAAGACTTTTATTTCTGAAGTTGTCTTCCTTTTTTTAGGAGGAAGAGGAAACGTACCTGCAGAAATGTGAAAGGCTGAGCTCTTTGATGAACGCTGTGACTGACAAGGTGAGAGGGGGCGGGGCTTCACCACCAGCCCGACCAGCATGTTTTCTGTTAGGATCTAAACGCCGGCGCCGTCCTCCAGGTAGACAGCAGGACGATTAGCGTTAGCAGAGACACTCCTGCTGTCCTCATCGGTGTCCCGGGGGGTCGTCCAGTCAACGCGGACGGGACGGTGGACGGTTCATTGAAGCCTGACGCTGTGACATCACTTCCTGATGTTTGAGAAGCGTTGCAGCGATCCAGAGTAACGGCAGCGCCGCGGTTTCTGACTGAGGCAGCAGCTCTTTGAAGGCGGCGCTCCTCATGAATAATGCATGAGTTTACCTGCAGAGGACGACGAGCGAGAAGAGACGGATCCGAGGGGCCCAGACTGGGACGCCTCCGTTGTTGTTGTTTACGCCTCCTTTGTTGTTGTTTACGCCTCCTTTGTTGTTTACGCCTCCTTTGTTGTTTATGCCTCCTTTGTTGTTGTTTATGCCTCCTTTGTTGTTGTTTACGCCGCCTTTGTTGTTGTTTACGCCTCCTTTGTTGTTGTTTACGCCTCCTTTGTTGTTGTTTACACCTCCTTTGTTGTTGTTTACGCCTCCTTTGTTGTTGTTTATGCCTCCTTTGTTGTTGTTTACGCCGCCTTTGTTGTTGTTTACGCCTCCTTTGTTGTTGTTTACGCCTCCTTTGTTGTTGTTTACGCCTCCGTTGTTGGTTGTTGTGTTGCAGTCGGTGTTTGGCGACGGCGAGAACACGAAGGTTCGAGTCGCTGAACTCGAAGAGGAAGTTCAGACGATGAAGAAAGTCAACGAGGACCTTTACGAGTTCTGCAGCCAGCTGGTCACCAAGCCCACATGAACGCACACACACACACACACACTAGTACACGCACACACACACAGACACTCGTACACGCACACACACACACACTAGTACACGCACACACACACAGACACTCGTACACGCACACACACACACACACTAGTACACACACACACACACACTAGTACACGCACACACACACACACACACACACACACTAGTACACGCACACACACACAGACACTCGTACACGCACACACACACACACTAGTACACGCACACACACACAGACACTCGTACACGCACACACACACACACACTAGTACACACACACACACACACTAGTACACGCACACACACACAGACACTCGTACACCACACACACACACACTAGTACACGCACACACACACAGACACTCGTACACACACACACACACACTAGTACACGCACACACACACACACACTAGTACACGCACACACACACAGACACTAGTACATGCACACACACACACACACTAGTACACGCACACACACACACACACTAGTACACGCACACACACACAGACACTCGTACACGCACACACACACAGACACTCGTACACGCACACACACACAGACACTCGTACACGCACACACACACACACACACACACACTAGTACACGCACACACACACACACTAGTACACGCACGCACACACACACACACACACTAGTACACGCACACACACACAGACACTAGTACACGCACGCACACACACACACACACACTAGTGCACGCACACACACACAGACACTCGTACACGCACACACACACACACACTAGTACACGCACACACACACAGACACTAGTACACGCACGCACACACACACACACACACTAGTGCACGCACACACACACAGACACTCGTACACGCACGCACACACACACACTAGTACACGCACACACACACACACTCGTACACGCACACACACACACACACTAGTACACACACACACACACACACACACACTAGTACACACACACACACACACACTAGTACACGCACACACACACAGACACTAGTACACGCACACACACACACTAGTACACGCACACACACACAGACACTAGTACACACACACACACACACACACACACACTAGTACACGCACACACACACACACACACTAGTACACGCACACACACACACACACACTAGTACACGCACACACACACACACACACTAGTACACGCACACACACACACACAGACACTCGTACACGCACACACACACACACACTAGTACACACACACACACACACGGGGGTCTGTGATGATTCCAGAGAGGAAATAAAGTTTTTTCTACTACTTCCTGTCTGCTGTGTTACTTCTCAAACTGACGCAGTGTTTGAGTACCGGTAATCTGATTACTCTCAGTAATCCGATGTCACAGAGATGTTAGCGTTGTTGTTTAATTTTCATTGTACATCTTAAAGATGGAGGACCCATGTGGGTCTTGAGGAATCCCTTTGTCTGGGGGAGGCGGGGCCTATGCAGATACCTGAGAACCGCCTACTTTACGGTGTGAATAAATTGGCCTGGGGGGGGGGATGGGCAGAGGTCTCGGATCTCTCCCGATCCGGATTTAATCACTTACATAGGATGCGGGGGAATATCCCCGACACTGCTGAACAGATGCTTTTATTCTGAAGGGGTCCGCTCTGGACCTCAATTAAACGGCGTGAGATCAAACAACCGTTAGCGGTCAGACCGGATCAATCAGGCCAAACGATTTAACCCTTAATGACCGGCGGGCGCGCTCCAATCGTTCAGCCTGTCCTCCCGGGCAGACGGTGACAAATAACGACTCGAGATAGAAACACATCAGAATATTAAGCACTGGGGGGAGGAGTCAACGGGGCATTTAAATAGATGGCTCCTCCCCCAGTCAGTCTGACCAGACGCATGGATTTAATCAGGCATTAAGTTTAGCAGGTCTGAGATCAGCAGTGACATCACAGTGACGTCACAGGTGACCCTTTCCACACCTGTCTTTCAGTCCTTCTCTACCTCCATCCATTATCTGCTATAACACCTTTGCCTCCAGTTAGCATTTTGCCCCGCCCACTCGCACCTGGGGAGTGAATTGTTCAGGTCCGAACGTGGACTGGGCCGTGCTCAGACCGTTACAGAACGCACGCACGCACACACACACGCACACAGCCGCCTGGTTCTCCAGAACCTGGACTCATGGAACGCGTTTCTGAACCCGTGTTCTGGGTCGGCTCAGCCCTCGGGCCCTGCAGGCGTCATCGGCGCCTTGATGTTTCCACCGGTCGGACCCGGAACGGAGACCCCGACCCGGCCTGGTTCTGGCCAGCGGACTTCATGGGGCTGAACCTCCTGCCGGGCCTGCAGGTGGGTTCTGAAAAGTCAAGCTCCGCTTCTCCCTCTCTCTGACCCTGCTGCAGCGTCCTCCTCACCTCCTCCCGGGGGCCTCCCACAGCCAGAGTCCGGGTTCTGACTCCGGGTTCTGACTCCGGGTTCTGCCTCCGGGTTCTGACTCCGGGTTCTGACTCCTCGTTTCTGTGCTCCGCTTCTCCGCGTTGAACCTTAATTATCTTTTTAATTCCGCCGTTGCGTCTGTGATTTACTTCAGGAGCCGAGCTCCACCGGCCGAGCTCCGGTCCACCGGGACCAAATTAAACGCCCCCGTCCGTCCGTCCGTCCGTCCGTCCGTCGACCGTATTCACGTACATTGTTGACGCAGCAGCTAACAGTTGCTAACAGCTGTTAGCTGCTGCTTTCAGCTAAACACCACAAAGACCCGGTCCAGACCCGGTCCAGACCCGGTCCAGGCTGAGTCCAGTGTGATCCAGATCCAAGGGGCTGGTCTTCCTGGTCACATGACGAGGGCCAGCCAATCAGGAGGCTGATGAGTTGAGCTGCGTTGAAGGTTTGACAGAACTCAAACGCAGCCGTCTGCTGTTAGACCTGTGTGTGTGTGCGTGTGTGCGTGTGCGTGAGTGTGTACGTGCGTGCGTTATGTAACTTCAGCTCCAAATGATGTTCTCAGGATGACGAATCAGAAGCTCAGAGTAGAAATGATTTGGATTCTCCCCAGAAATCCTCTGCAGCAGGAAAATAGCATTCCTCTCTTGTACTGCTGGTACTTATACTGCAGTGATGCTCCTGAAGTACTCCGAGTACTCCTGCAGTACTCCATCGTGTTTCCATCCAGTTCCTGTGGAGAATCATTGAAGTTATTTTTTTACTGATTTGACTTTGATGCTTTTATTGTGAAAGGGAATGTTTCACAAAACAAGAAGTTTTTTCCAACATAAATATTTAGTCATGTGACCTTCAAATAAATACCCAAATGAATACACAAATAAATACACAATGAATACCCAAATGAATACACAAATAAATACACAATGAATACACAATGAATACCCAAATGAATACACAAATAAATACACAATGAATACCCAAATGAATACACAAATAAATACACAATGAATACCCAAATGAATACACAATGAATACCCAAATGAATACACAAATAAATACACAATAAATACCCAAATGAATACACAATGAATACCCAAATGAATACACAAATAAATACACAATGAATACCCAAATAAATACACAATGAATACCCAAACAAATACACAATGGATACACAATGAATACCCAAATGAATACACAAATAAATACACAATGAATACCCAAATAAATACACAATGAATACACAATGAATACACAATGAATACACAATGAATACCCAAATAAATACACAATGAATACACAATGAATACACAATGAATACACAATGAATACCCAAATAAATACACAATGAATACACAATGAATACCCACCAGCCTTTAACACCTCCTCTTCCTCTTCTTTTTTATGGGGTCTGTCTCTTCTCCTTTTTTCCTGTCCTCCTCTGCACCTCCTCTCTCCTCCTGCTTTACATTCTTTTTTTACCCCCCCCCCCCCCCATTCGGTTCCTGATTTGAACCTCCTTCCAACACCTCCTCTCTCCTCCTTTCTCCCCCTCCTGTTGCTCTCTTCCCTCCCTCCTCCCCTTCTTTTCTCCTGTCCTCTGCACCTCCTTGTAGGACAGCGTCTCCTAACGCACCTCCTAATATCTTTTTCTTCACCTCCTATGGGAAGCTCCACAGTGACTCCTGTTTTTGGGAGACACCTCCCCTCCCGCCTCCTCCTCCACTCTCCCCCCAGCAGCAGGAGCAGCCGCCTGTCCGCGTTTCGGAGGAGCGGCAGGATGTCTTTCAGCTCCTCTTCCTCCCGGTCCCGGTCCCGGACTCTCCGACTCTTCCTCCTCCTGCAGCACCTCCTGGTGCCGCCGTGCCTCCTCCACCCGCAGCCGTGTCACCTCCTGGCTCAGATCGGACACACCGTGCGCGTCGGTGCGCTCCTACCGGCGCAGCGCGCGGCTCGTGCGCAGGTTCAGGCGGCGCTGAGCCGCGCGGCAGCCGCCCTGAGCCGGGACCGGGACCGGGACCGGGACCGGGACCCGGACCCGGACCCGGACCGGATCAACTTTCTGCCCTACAACCTGAGCCTGGAGCTCGTGTCCCGGCAGCCGGCGGCCGCGGACCCGGAGTCCCTGTTCCGGTGCGCGTGTCAGGGCGTGGTGGTGCAGGGCGTGTCCGCCGTGCTCGCCTTCCCGCAGAGCCGCGCCGAGCTGCTCCAGGTGGACTTCCTGGCCTCCTTCCTGGAGATCCCGTTCCTCAGCGTCCTCGAGCACGGGGAGCCGCTCCGCACGCAGGTACGGCGCGCGCCTCCACACGCACCCGGGGCAGCGCGCGCGCTGCGCGCCGAGTGTCTGGACTTCGTGACATCCGGTTTGACCTTGACCCGTTTGATGTCTGGAGGTGAAGCGAAGCGCGTGCGCCCGTTAACATCCTGTTCGCGCGCCTCTTAGTGGTTTCCGGTCCTCCGTTTCACTGCTCCGCTATGGGGACTCTGAAATCCACTTCAGTCCACAAGAGGTTGTTCCACGTGCAGAGCCTGACCCGGTTCGTGGGGGGGCCCAGTAGGTAAGAGGTCTACGAGATCCGGACCGTTTGGTTCTGTCTGGGGAGAGCAGGGAACCGTTGTTGGTTGTTGGTTGTTGTTTGTTTGTTTGTTTGTGGTTGTTGGTTGTTTGTTTGTTGTTGGTTGTTTGTTGGTGGTTGTTTGTTGGTTGTTGGTTGTTTGTTGGTTGTTTGTTGGTTGGTTGTTTGTTTGTTTGTTGGTTGTTGTTTGTTGTTTGTTTGTTGTTTGTTGTTGGTTGTTGTTTGTTTGTTGTTGGTTGTTTGTTTGTTGTTGGTTGTTTGTTTGTTGTTGGTTGTTTGTTGGTGGTTGTTTGTTGGTGGTTGGTTGGTTGTTTGGTTGTTTGTTGGTTGTGTGTTGTGTGTTGGTTGTTGGTTGTTTGTTGGTTGTTTGTTGGTTGTTTGTTTGTTTGTTTGTTGGTTGTTGTTTGTTGTTTGTTTGTTGTTTGTTGTTGGTTGTTTGTTGGTTGTTGTTTGTTTGTTGTTGGTTGTTTGTTTGTTGTTGGTTGGTTGTTTGTTGTTGGTTGTTAGTTGTTTGTTTGTTGTTGGTTGTTTATTGGTGGTTGTTGGTTGGTGGTTTGTTGTTGGTTGTTTGTTGGTGGTTGTTTGTTGGTGGTTGTTTGTTGTTTGTTGGTTGGTTGTTGGTTGTTTGTTGGTTGTTTGTTGGTTGTTGTTTGTTGTTTGTTTGTTGTTTGTTTGTTGGTGGTTGTTTGTTGTTTGTTGTTTGTTTGTTGGTTGTTTGGCTGTCTGATTAAAAAGATGCCACCTGATTGGCTGATTCTGGTGACGCTGAGTGATCCGGAGGTGAATCCAGGTCCGGTTCTTGTTCGGGCCCATCAGAGGGGTGGAGTTGTGACACTGCCCCCTACAGGGAGCGGAGATAATGCAGGTTCAGTCATTTCCGGGGTTTTCACACCTGAGAAGGTGAAAAGCTCTTTCGGGTCCGGAGCTGGAACAGCAGCTGTCGTCTGATTGGTCACACAATAATCCATTGATTAACCATGAATCAGATTCATTGGGATCGGATTAGTCTGTTTTGTTTTCCAGATGAATCCGAACCATTCACAGAAACGACCCAACGACGTTTCATTGATCCAGGACTTCCGGGGGGCCCTTTCAGAGTAAAAGCCTGGCTTTGACTGGATGAGATGGGGACCCTTTCAGAGTAAAAGCCTGACTTTGACTTGATGAGATGGGGACCCTTTCAGAGTAAAAGCCTGACTTTGACTTGATGAGATGGGGACCCTTTCAGAGTAAAAGCCTGACTTTGACTTGATGAGATGGGGGACCCTTTCAGAGTAAAAGCCTGACTTTGACTTGATGAGATGGGGACCCTTTCAGAGTAAAAGCCTGGCTTTGACTTGATGAGATGGGTACCCTTTCAGAGTAAAAGCCTGACTTTGAGTTGATCAAATGGGGACCCTTTCAGAGTAAAAGCCTGACTTTGAGTTGATGAGATGGGGACCCTTTCAGAGTAAAAGCCTGACTTTGAGTTGATCAGATGGGGACCCTTTCAGAGTAAAAGCCTGACTTTGAGTTGATGAGATGAGGACCCTTTCAGAGTAAAAGCCTGACTGAGTTGATGAGATGTGGGACCCTTTCAGAGTAAAAGCCTGGCTTTGAGTTTATGAGATGGGGACCCTTTCAGAGTAAAAGCCTGGCTTTGAGTTGATGAGATGGGGACCCTTTCAGAGTAAAAGCCTGGCTTTGAGTTGATGAGATGGGGACCCTTTCAGAGTAAAAGCCTGACTCTGAGTTGATCAGATTATCGCTGCAGGATGAAAACAATCCCATTAGAGCCGCAGCCTGATTTGTTCCCTCGTGGAGAAACATTGTATTCCTGGGATTGCTTTAATCCTCAGAGAGGAGTTCTGTTTATCTGCTGATCAGAACCAGGTTTCTACCGGATACAGACACAGTTTTGGTTTTAAGGTCGGGTCAGGTTTTGGGGATGAATTCAGAGGCGGAGCTTGTAGGCGTGTTTTTCTGCTGCAGCCTGAAACCGGACGTTCCCTCTGGTTTAGCGTTGTTAGCTGTTAGCTGTTAGCTTGCTGATGATGCCGCGGTGTCTCCGGACGCCACGCGGGTGGTGGACGGAGCGCTCTGATTGGCCCAACCCGTGGTCTGTGAGTCTCATTAATCATGTGATTGGATTCTGATACTGACCGACCCGGCCCGTTTTCTGTGCCGTGGCACTGCGCGACCCGACTCGCCATGCTGCTGCTGGTTGTTGTTGATCTCAGACTCTCTGAAGGAGCGGAGACATCTGCTCAGAGACGGAGACGGAGACGGAGACGAGCTGCTTTTCACGTTTACCCACTCAGGTTCTGTTTCTCTCCTCCAGCAGCCACCAACATTCTAAAAATATCCGCTTCCCTGCAAACCCCCGTTTCTTCTCGGGTCCAGACCCGCGGCGCCGGGTTCCTGTCATCTGGAGCAGCCCCCGCATCGGAGGCACAAAGTTTAGAGAGACGGCGGTAAAGCTGCCAGACAGCTCAGGGGCCCGCAAACCGCCAGCCCGTCCGTGGTTCTGGAGCGGTCCAACGCGGTGTCCGAGACCCGTCTGTGGTTCTGGAGCGCTCCAACGCGGTGTCCGAGACCCGTCTGTGGTTCTGATGTTCTAGACCCATCTGTGGTTCTGATGTTCTAGACCCGTCTGTGGTTCTGGCCCGTGATCCCACCTGGACTTCTTTATCCCTCGAGCTTCAGACGTTTGTTTAAATCTCAGAGGTGAAATGAGTCAAACAACGAGACGAGTGATGCATGATGGGAAACTAATCCTCTGCTGCTCGTCTTCGGGGGGATTAAAGCGTCCCTCATTTCACGGGCTTGGCGCCGATCCAAACAGATTTCTATTTTCTGTTGATGTTTTTATATCTTTCTATTTCCTGTTGATGTTTCTATATCTTTCTATTTCCTGTTGATGTTTTTAAATCTTTCTATTTCCTGTTGATGTTTTTATATCTTTCTATTTCCTGTTGATGTTTCTATATCTTTCTATTTCCTGTTGATGTTTTTAAATCTTTCTATTTCCTGTTGATGTTTTTATATCTTTCTATTTCCTGTTGATGTTTTAAATCTTTCTATTTCCTGTTGATGTTTTTAAATCTTTCTATTTCCTGTTGATATTGTTTCGCCTCCTCATCCAATCAGACGCGCTGAATTAGCTCTGCTATCAGGGATGATGCTGTTTGTGGTTAAGGTCCCCTGGCAGACCGCCACATTTACCCAGCATGCATCAGTGCTCTAACGACTGTGACCTTCTCTGCCATGTCTCACATCTGAGCGCTCGTCTTCATCGGATGACGGACTTCAGTTTCAAACAGCTGAGCTAACGTTAGCGGACGCTCAACGCCACCGGAGGTAAATAAATACCTGTCTGCGCTGCAGGTGGACACTTCCTGTTTTTCATCCAATGAGGGCGTCGGGCTGGGAACCCGCCGGGTCTCCCAGTGGGGGTCATTTAGGTCACGCCTCCACGTGAACGTGGGCGGAGCAGTGATTACCTAAATGTAGGATAAACAGCAGTGATGAATTCTGGGATGGATTGGGCGGCGGCCAACAGGCGGGAGGACGCATCGATCTGTCTGCTGGCTTTAATCGGGTCGAGGCTGGAGAGGGCTTTAAAGACGCCAGTCCGTGTTCCCGTGACTCCGCCCCATCGCCGCAAAGACGCCAGTCCGTGTTCCCGTGACTCCGCCCCATCGCCACAAAGACGCCAGTCCGTGTTCCCGTGACTCCGCCCCATCGCCACAAAGACGCCAGTCCGTGTTCCCGTGACTCCGCCCCATCGCCGCAAAGACGCCAGTCCGTGTTCCCGTGACTCCGCCCATCGCCGCAAAGACGCCAGTCCGTGTTCCCGTGACTCCGCCCCATCGCCGCAAAGACGCCAGTCCGTGTTCCCGTGACTCCGCCCCATCGCCGCAAAGACGCCAGTCCGTGTTCCCGTGACTCCGCCCCATCGCCACAAAGACGCCAGTCCGTGTTCCCGTGACTCCGCCCCATCGCCACAAAGACGCCAGTCCGTGTTCCCGTGACTCCGCCCATCACGTCTCCTTGGTTCTCTGCTTGTTTTGTTGGTTCTCTGCTTGTTTTGTTGGTTTTCTGCTGGTTTTGTTGGTTCTCTGCTGGTTTTTATTGGTTCTCTGCTGGTTTTTGTTGGTTCTCTGCTGGTTTTTGTTGGTTCTCTGCTGGTTTTGTTGGTTCTGCCCAGACCTCTGACATCTCCTTTTTCTCTCCTTCTGGTTGTGGTGCTCCTGATCCTTCTCCTGGATCTCCTGCTGTCCCTCCTGCTGGACGTCCTGCTGATCTAGAACCGGTTCCACCTACAGATGGTGACGGGGGTTCCTGAGTCTGGCCTATCGGACCTGCTGCTGGCGGTCCTGCAGCGCTCCGGTTGGATGGAAGGTACTGCCGTCCTGTGTCGGGGCTGGGAGGAGTCTCGAGGTGTCCTGAGGCTCCTGCGTGGCAGCGCTGCAACGTGGGACGGTGTGGGCGGAGCCAACTGGCAGCTGCACGCTGTCCTGAACCTGACACAGTCTGCACACAACGACACTCAGATCCACGACTTCCTGTCTCGACACTTTAGAGAGAAGCAGCCGTCGCCGTCGTCAGTGCTGCTGTTTGGCGCCGACCCGCTGTGCGCGGCGGCGGTGCTACGCAGCGCCCAGGCCCTGGGCCTCACATTACCCAGGGTGCACTGGGTGCTGGGCCAGCCGCTCAGCCCGGACGCCCTGCACGCCATCGGCCTACCGCTCGGTCTGCTGGCCTACGGCGAGGTGGAGAGAAAACCGCTGGACTTCTACGTCAAAGACGCCTTGCAGCTCATCACCAGGGCTGTCGCCGTGGCGACCATGGTGAGACCCGACCTGGCTCTCATCCAGAACATGGTGAACTGTTACGACAAACCCAACAAGCACGAGGTGCCGTCATCGGGACAGTACCTGTCCAGGTTTGTCCTCTCCCTCCTCAGATTGTACAATCACGGAATTCACCTGTTTGTATTCACCTGCCATGTGATGAAGATGAAGGTGATGATGTGCTTCATCACCTTCACCTTCACTAGTTAGCTGACGTTAGCTTAGCCGCTGCGCCGAGGCCGTGTTTGTGTGCTCCGTTCAGACGACGCCGCTTTGCTGAAAGTCGTTTTTATCCGACGTCTCTTTATGTCTGTCGTTTTTATCCGACGTCTCTTTATGTCTGTCGTTTTTATCCGACGTCTCTTTATGTCTGTCGTTTTTATCCGTCGTCGTTTTTATCCGTCGTCTTTTTAGGTCTGTCGTTTTTATCCGTCGTCTCTTTAGGTCTGTCGTTTTTATCCGTCGTCTCTTTATGTCTGTCGTTTTTATCCAACGTCTCTTTATGTCTGTCGTTTTTATCCGACGTCTCTTTATGTCTGTCGCTTTTATCCGACGTCTCTTTATGTCTGTCGTTTTTATCCGACGCCTCTTTATGTCCGTCGTTTTTATCCGACGTCTCTTTATGTCTGTCGTTTTTATCCGACGTCTCTTTATGTCTGTCGTTTTTATCCGACGTCTCTTTATGTCTGTCGTTTTTGTCCGACGTCTCTTTATGTCTGTCGTTTTTATCCGACGTCTCTTTATGTCTCTTTAAGTCTGGTTCTGAGACCAGAACCAGGTCTGGTTCTGAGACCAGAACCAGGTCTGGTTCTGAGAACAGAACCAGGTCTGGTTCTGTCTGAGGGACGGAACGACACAAAATATCTGTCAACACACGTCCTCCGAAAACCCTTTCATGGAAGTAGAGATAAAGAATTTAATTTCCTCTGGATGGAATCAGAGCAGCAGATTTAATCAAAGCTCCCGCCATCATTGTAGTCCAACCCCCCCCCCCCCCCCCCACACACACACACACACACAGACACACACACATTAACGCTCATATATATTCACACACATTCAGTTTCTTGGTGTGAATGTTTGAAGTTTATTCATGAGGAGATTTATCAAAGCCTGGAGCGCTCTGCCTGTCTGCCTGTCTGCCTGTCTGTCTGCCTGCCTGCCTGTCTGCCTGTCTGTCTGTCTGTCTGCCTGTCTGTCTGTCTGTCTGTCTGCCTGCCTGCCTGTCTGCCTGTCTGTCTGTCTGTCTGCCTGTCTGTCTGTCTGTCTGTCTGCCTGTCTGTCTGTCTGCCTGCCTGCCTGTCTGCCTGTCTGTCTGCCTGCCTGCCTGTCTGCCTGTCTGTCTGTCTGTCTGTCTGCCTGCCTGCCTGTCTGCCTGCCTGTCTGCCTGCCTGCCTGTCTGCCTGCCTGCCTGTCTGCCTGCCTGCCTGTCTGCCTGTCTGTCTGTCTGTCTGCCTGCCTGCCTGTCTGCCTGTCTGTCTGTCTGCCTGTCTGCCTGCCTGTCTGTCTGCCTGTCTGCCTGTCTGTCTGCCTGCCTGCCTGTCTGTCTGCCTGCCTGCCTGCCTGCCTGCCTGCCTGCCTGTCTGTCTGCCTGCCTGTCTGCCTGTCTGCCTGTCTGTCTGCCTGTCTGCCTGCCTGTCTGTCTGCCTGCCTGCCTGTCTGCCTGCCTGTCTGTCTGCCTGTCTGCCTGTCTGTCTGTCTGTCTGCCTGTCTGTCTCTCCCTCTCTCTCTGTCTTTAATCATGAAGTCATCAATCTGTATCCGACCCGGATTGGCTGGATCAACCTGTTAGCATCCTGCTAGCATGCTGTTAGCTTCAGGACGCTAGCTTTAAGCACTGCGTTGGTTCCGGTGACGTTCACGGTAAATGAACCCTCAGAGGACGTCAGTCAGCAGGCCGCCGCCGCCGCCCTGCTGGTGAGGGAGCCGGGTCCTGGTGGAACCATTCACCTGTTGTCTTTCTGCTCTCCAGGTTCTTGTCCAACACGTCTTTCTCCGGTCTCACGGGTCCGATCCGTGTCCACCAGAACCAGTCTCAGGTCCTCACCTCGCAGCGCTTCCACATCTGGAGCCTGCGTCGGGACGCGTTGGGTCAGCCCACGTGGGTGACGGTCGGCACCTGGGTGGGGGGGCAGCTGCAGGTGGAGGACCAGGGGGTGTGGCAGGGACCAAAGCCTCGCCACAGTCCAGAGGGGACATCGGGGCGGAGCAGGGGCCGCTGGAGGGCGGGGACGCCGGTGTGGGGGAGTCGGGTCCGGGTGGTGACGCTGGTGGAGCATCCCTTCGTGTTCACGCGGGACGTGGACAACGAGGGCAGCTGTCCAGCCGGGCAGTACTGCCTGGACGCCGGCGCCAACAGCTCCGAAACTCTGGAGCGGCTCTTCAGGGAGGTCGCCGGCGGCAACGGCAGCTTCCTGCCCGCCGAGTACAGCAAGTGTTGCTATGGATACTGCATCGACCTGCTGGAGAAGCTGGCCGAGGACCTGGGCTTCCAGTTTGACCTTTACGTCGTCGGAGACGGGAAGTACGGCGCCCGGAAGGGGGGGCGGTGGACCGGCCTGGTGGGCGACCTTCTGAACGGGCTCGCCGACCTGGCCGTCACCTCCTTCAGCATCAACTCGGCTCGGAGCCGCGTCATCGACTTCACCTCGCCCTTCTTCTCCACCAGCCTGGGCATCCTGGTGCGCAGCAAGGACACGGCGGCCCCCATCGGCGCCTTCATGTGGCCCCTGCACTGGTCCATGTGGGTCGGCATCTTCCTGGCGCTGCACATCACGGCGCTGTTCCTCACGCTGTACGAGTGGAAGAGTCCGTACGGCATGACGCCCCACGGGCGGAACCGGACCCGGGTCTTCTCCTACTCGTCGGCGCTGAACCTGTGCTACGCCATCCTGTTCGGACGCACCGTGTCCTCCAAGACCCCGAAGTGCTGGACGGGCCGCTTCCTGATGAACCTGTGGGCCATCTTCTGCCTGCTGGTTCTGTCCAGCTACACCGCCAACCTGGCCGCCGTCATGGTGGGGGAGAAGACCTTCGAGGAGGTGTCGGGGATCCACGACGCAAAGGTGAGCTAGCGCGGCCTCTCGCCTGTCCCCCGCTCGCCGCTGAGACCCGATGTCCCCGTCTGGGTTCTTGTCTTCCGGCGCCAGCTGCACCACCCGTCGTGGGGGTTCCGCTTCGGGACGGTGAGGGAGAGCAGCGCCGAGGATTACATGAGGAAGAGCTTCCCAGAGATGCACGAGTACATGCGGCGCTTCAGCGAGCCGACCACGCCGGAGGGCGTCGCCACTCTGAAGTAAGCCGCGCCCCACGGCCGCTCGGCCGCACGCATGGGGTTGCCGTAGTAACCGTGTTGCTCTCTGTTGAAGGGCAGATCCCCCCCGGCTCGACGCCTTCATCATGGACAAAGCTCTGCTGGACTACGAGGTGTCCATCGACGCCGACTGTAAACTGGCGACTGTCGGGAAACCGTTCGCCATCGAAGGCGAGTGTCTGTTGTCCTGTCACCATGGCGACAAGGTCTCTGTGAAGCTTCTTATTCAGCGTTTATGGTTTGCTTGATACTTCAAACGCATCAAACGATCAGGAAACGCATTTCTAAAGTAGTTCTTAACGTTCCCTCTGTGGGGGGCGGAGCCCGTTAGCGGTCCCTCTGTCGGGGGCGGAGCCCGTTAGCATTCCCTCTGTGGGGGGCGGAGCCCGTTAGCGTTCCCTCTGTCGGGGGCGGAGCCCGTTAGCGTCCCTCTGTCGGGGGCGGAGCCCGTTAGGCGTTCCCCTGTCGGGGGCGGAGCCCGTTAGCGTCCCTCTGTCGGGGGCGGAGCCCGTTAGCGTCCCTCTGTCGGGGGCGGAGCCCGTTAGCGTCCCTCTGTCGGGGGCGGAGCCCGTTAGCGGTCCCTCTGTCGGGGGCGGAGCCCGTTAGCGTCCCTCTGTCGGGGGCGGAGCCCGTTAGGCGTTCCCCTGTCGGGGGCGGAGCCCGTTAGCGTCCCTCTGTCGGGGGCGGAGCCCGTTAGGCGTTCCCCTGTCGGGGGCGGAGCCCGTTAGCGTCCCTCTGTCGGGGGCGGAGCCCGTTAGCGTCCCTCTGTCGGGGGCGGAGCCCGTTAGCGTTCCCCTGTCGGGGGCGGAGCCCGTTAGGCGTGCAGCAGAACTCCGACCGGACCCTGACGCCGGTTCTGCTCCCTGTCTCAGGTTACGGCATCGGCCTCCCCCAGAACTCTCCTCTGAGCTCCAACATCTCCGAGTTCATCAGCAGGTACAAGTCCGAGGGTTACATGGACCTGCTGCACGACAAGTGGTACAAGATGGTCCCGTGTGGGAACCGGGGCTTCGCCGTGACCGAGGTCAGGCTGGGCGGAACCCACACACAGAACCACAGAACCACAGAACCACAGACTGCTTTGTTGCTGTTCAATGTCACTCTTCTTCCTCTCCTCTTCCTCAGACTCTCCAGATGGGAATCAGCCACTTTTCGGGACTTTTTGTGTTGTTGTGTGTTGGAGTGGGCGGAGCTTTACTGACTCTGGCAGGTGAACACGGGTTCTATCAACTCATCCTGCCGCACATCCGCCGCCGACAGAACCTCAAATACTGGCTGCACACCTCCCAGGTGAGACTTTCACTCTGACCCGGGCAAGAACAAACGTGCACACGCACACGCACACGCACACGCACACGCACACGCATGATGAAGATCTGCTGGTGTTTTTGACAGAAAATCCACCGGGCCCTGAACATGACGTATGAAGACGTGAAGAAGCAGCGAGCGGAGAGAGAGAAAAGGTCTGTCTCATGTTTATAGCGTCATCAGTGATGTCATCAGTGATGTCATTCTGGGAGTCTTTTAAAGGAGCAGTTCACCCAAAAGTACCAAAAGTACAAATACAAGTCATCCCCTCAAATGGAAGTCAGGAGAAGTATTCACAGGAGAAAATCATCCTGTTAAAGAAGCGACTAGTCGAACACCTGAGACTAGTCTAAAACACCTGAGACTAGTCTAAAACACCTGAGACTAGTCCAAAACACCTGAGACTAGTCTAAAACACCTGAGACTAGTCCAAAACACCTGAGACTAGTCTAAAACACCTGAGACTAGTCCAAAACACCTGAGACTAGTCTAAAACACCTGAGACTAGTCCAAAACACCTGAGACTAGTCTAAAACACCTGAGACTAGTCCAAAACACCTGAGACTAGTCCAAAACACCTGAGACTAGTCTAAAACACCTGAGACTAGTCCAAAACACCTGAGACTAGTCTAAAACACCTGAGACTAGTCCAAAACACCTGAGACTAGTCTAAAACACCTGAAGGAGACTAGTCTAAAACACCTGAGACTAGTCTAAAACACCTGAAGGAGACTAGTCTAAAACACATGAGACTAGTCTAAAACACATGAGACTAGTCTAAAACACCTGAGACTAGTCTAAAACACCTGAGACTAGTCTAAAACCAGGATTGTAGTTTTGTGGACTGGAAGTTGAGGCTTTAATGGCGGCTCAGAACATTCCGACTCCCTGAACGTTTCCTGTTCTCTGATTCCCGCCGAGGTTCTCATCAACCAACGTGACTCCAGGGTAAAGCCTGATCAGGTGTCTGTTTCCCGTTCAGCTGTAACCTGGAGAAGACCCAGCCCCCCCCAGGTCCGCCCGCCCCGGGAGCCTCCGCCAAGTGGAACAACGAGGCCAGCAAGGACGCAGCTGACACCGCCGCCGCCATCAAGGATGGCCGAGACTTCAAACGAGTGCATTTCAATCTGGAGACGCTCAACACTCGTCGCCTGCTAGCCCGAATCGCCGCCTCCGACGCCAAGGCTAAGCCTGACGGCGAGGCTGCGTCCCGGCCGAGGTGTGAGAACGGCGGGCCGGGGGCCTCCTTCGCCAGCCTGCTGCTGTCTATTCCCACAGCGTCCTCCGCGTCTCCTCCCACTGTAGCCGTGACCACCCCGCCCACCTCTGTGGTCCCTCCCCCTGCCCCCGTGGTCCCTCCCCAACCCGGCGAGCTGGAGGAGCTGCAGGAGAAGATTGAACAGATGAGGGAGAAGCTGAGGACAGCTCTTACCAGGAGGGCCGAGATCCAGACCACTCTGGCCAAACCTGTTGCCACGGTGACCTATAGCCCATCCTCAGTTACTACAGCGACAACTACAACAGTGACAACGGGAGCCCCGCCCACTGTCCCCCCAATAACACCCCTCCCCCACAACACAAAGTGTGTGATGACCATGACAGACCCGCCCCACAAAGTCTTGTCCAAAGTCCGGCCCATCCAGAGCAGACTGGCCAATCAGAGGAGGTGATGCTCCCTGTGTAGGTCACGTGACCCCGCCTCTTCCTGAACAGATAAACGAGAACTTGATCATTCCAGCAATAAAGTTTATTATTTCAGTTTGCAGAATCGCCAAAGTTTCCTTAAACTCGATCTGCAGGTCGGTTAATAATGATCTATTCTGATTGGCCGCTGATAAGTTCAGATCCCTGATAAGTTGAATAAGAGTGGAAGCCTCTGACCAATCACCAATCAGGTTCTAATAAAGGACTCATTGGAGAACTTTATGTGAATTACGAACAACAGCGGGTCCTGAATTGATCCCTGAGGAACACCAGTTTTAGCGTAGTTTTGGTTTTGCTCCTTGTTCTGGTGAATATTGAAGCGGGCGCTGCAACGTGGATGCTGATGGTCGTTTGCTGCTCGGACTGGTTGGACTGGTTGGCCTGCTCGGACTGGTTGGCCTGGTTGGACTGGTTGGACTGGTTGGCCTGCTCGGACTGGTTGGACTGGTTGGACTGGTCGGACTGGTTGGACTGGTCGGACTGGTCGGACTGGTTGGACTGGTTGGCCTGGTTGGACTGGTTGGACTGGTTGGACTAGTTGAACTGGTTGGACTGGTTGGACTGGTTGGCCTGCTCGGACTGGTTGGACTGGTTGGACTGGTTGGCCTGGTTGGACTGGTTGGACTGGTTGGACTAGTTGAACTGGTTGGACTGGTTGGACTAGTTGAACTGGTCGGACTGGTTGGACTAGCCGCTGCGGCGCTAGCATGGCTGCTCTAGAGCGCTGAGGACGTTTCAAAGACGGGAACATAGCGGATTCAACCTGGTTTCAGTCCAGGTTGAATCTGGTTCCAGTCCAGGTTGAATCTGGTTCCAGTCCAGGTTGAACCACTTGCCGATGTTTCGATTCTCCTTTAAGGGTTTTATTCTGTAACTGGAACATTTTATTACTCGTTATCTTTGAATAATGAAATTACTGCAGCTCTAATGGAGCGATCAATTAATAAACTGATTATTACAAATAAAGGTACGTGAAACAGATGTGGGTACATAAACAGATCCTAAGGTGGAAATGATGGGATGGATTTTATCTTTCTATGCTCTTTGGTACATTTGAATGGTTGTTTAATCCCACAGACCGTTCGTGTATAATAATCTGTACAAACATTTATTATATTCTCAATGTGGACGGTTTTAATTTACAAAGTTACATGAATCCATTCGCGAGTTAATTATCCTGTTAAATATACTTCTATCAATGATTAAAGGAACTTAACATAAAGATAGCTTCACATTGAGGATCAATGGAATGGAAAGCTTTATTGTCATTGTCAATACAGTACAAGTACACAGTACAAGTACACAGTGCAAGGACACAGTACAAGGACACAGTACAAGTACACCGTACAAGGACACAGTACAAGGACACAGTACAAGGACACAATACAAGGACACAGTACAAGTACACAGTACAAGTACACAGTACAAGTACACAGTACAAGTACACAGTGCAAGGACACAGTACAAGGACACAGTACAAGGACACAGTACAAGGACATAGTACAAGGACATAGTACAAGTACACCGTACAAGGACACAGTACAAGGACACAATACAAGGACACAGTACAAGTACAGTACAAGTACACAGTACCAGTACACAGTACAAGGACACATTACAAGGACACAGTACAAGGACACAGTACAAGTACACAGTACAAGTACAGTGCAACATTGAAACAAGTGTGTGTGGAAAGTCAGAGACGTGTCCTTGGATTGTTGTGGTGTAGGACCTGGCGTCGTACAGAACTCTCTCTGAGGGGGGGGGGGGGGGGCTGGAGACATAACAGATCCAATATTGATTCCGAAATGATTTAGCTTGACCCAAATACACAACTGGTCCTCAGTTATTCCTCGGTTCGTGTTCCAAGGCGAGACTTCAGTCCCTCCAAGCCAGGACTCAGTCCGGAGATCTGCGATACAGTTCCCCCTGCTGGCCAAGATGGGATCCAGTTTCTGCCGGTCCTCCCCGGATCGATCCCTGAGCTCTGGCCCGGGTCCTTGATTCGAGCCCCCACACGGTCCCCCCAAGCACCGAAGAGCACTTTTAGATCCATTGTCAATTTATCCAGAACTTTGAAAGCCGCCGTCTTGGAGACTTTCCGGTACACCAGGGCGACTCCCGCCCCAATTAGCAGATGCCCCGCCCCCACCAATAAGCCAAACAGCCAAATATCTTCAGTGTCCTCTACAGGTAGGACCGTGAGACAGACCACTCCATTTCTCCAGGGGTCCATGGCGTAGCCTGCTGCGTGCCCCCCCCCCCCCCACCCCGGAGTCCCATGCTTGGGTGAGCAGTTAATCAATTCCATGATTTAGGAGACCAGAGGTCAGCACGCAGCGGGTCAGCGGGTCCTGGAACGCAGACAGACGAGACGAGACAAAGAATGCAGGGACGAAAGGAGCAGAGAGGACAAACGTCTGTCCTCGTCAAAGACCGGAATCATCAATATAATAACCCTTTAATATAGAACCAAAACTGACCAAATTCTCAAATCAAATCAAATCAATAGTTATTTATGGCGGCGCTAGATAACAAATAATTCAAAAACTAATAAAATACAAAAAGAGCAAGAAAAAAAGACAACATTAAGACTGATTAATAATAATAATTCATCAGGATGTGGCTTGAATAAAAATCTTTTTTCATTCATTTAGCCTAAATTATTCAGGCAGGTCGTTACAGAATTATTAAACTAAAGAATAACAAGTAGTAAAGAATATGTTCTTTTTTCTGTTACAATTTTACTGCTTTCATTTTGGGTTTTCTATCTAATGACGGGTGTCATTGCTCGTTATTTTATTTTTGTTATTGTACGGATGTGTAATTCTTCTGACTTCCGCTATGTGGCAGTATTGTGACTTTCCTGCGCGTAGTCTGCGGCAGAACAAGAATCTCGGTGGTGATTGGCTGCTCAGAGAGGCGTGCAGCCGTGACGTAGCACAACAGCGGCACCAGTCAGGGGAAAGATGGCGGCGGTGGCCAGAGGCTCGTTCGCTGCGTTCAGACTTCTGGTGAGAACAATAAAGTTTTGTGTTTTTCGTCCGTCGCGGTTTTAATGTTTGTCTCTCTGAGTGTTCGTCTTTGAGGTTTTCTGGAGGCTGCGCTGAATAGGTCACCCGGTTAGCACTTAGCTTAGCTTGTTAGCTGCTGTGAACCGACAGCTAATTAATGTGTTAGCATGCGAACGAGCTGAGCGCGGTCTGACACGCAGCTCCGCGTATTTGTACATATTTGTACGTATTTGTACGTATTTGTACGTATTTGTACATCATTGATGCAGCAGCTCGACCCGAGCTCGTCCTGAACGGCTCAAAATGTCTGCCCGCGACGAAGCTGCTGTTTGTTTGTTTACTCCTCATCCGCGCTGCTTTGCGTTGGGGGGGGGGGGGGGGGCGGGGGGTACAGGGTTCCACCCTCCTCCCCGGGGGGGTACAGGGTTCCACCCTCCTCCCCGGGGGGGTACAGGGTTCCACCCTCCTCCCCGGGTTCTCCTGGAGCCCTTGAGACCGAGCAGGTTGACTTCGGGACATGCCGAAGTGTTTCGTATCCATGGTGACGCTGGTCTTCCTCTCAGCTGAGTCATCAGTACCGGCGGCGATGCTTCCCGCTGCAGAACCTGAGGTCCGACCGGGTCCGACAGCCGCTCCCGTGTGGATCCGAGCGGCGCCTCCAGACGTCGGGCTGCAGGACGCTGCACGCTGCTGTTGGTGAGTCCAGACCGGGCCGGACCAGAACCCCCTCGCGGTCCTCGTCTCGTGAGTCCAGACCGGGCCGGACCAGAACCCCCTCGCGGTCCTCGGACACAGAATAAATGTACTCGCTGAGTCAGAGTTTAAGCGAGTCGGTCCAGTTTCCAGATGAACGGGTTCGATGGCGAGTGAGCGGTCGGCGTGCAGGAAGTGCTGGTGATGATGTCATCGCTGCGTCTCCTCCTGCAGGGAGGCGGGGGCCGCTCGTCCAGTTCAAACTGTCCGACATCGGCGAGGGAATCGTGGAGGTGACGGTGAAGGAGTGGTACGTACCGCCCGTCCGGCGCCGGCGCCATCTTTACCGCCTGTGCATGTGTGAGGCTGTTTCGAGGGGCCCGCTGTCCTCGCTGTGACCCGTTTGGCGGCGCCCCCTCAGGTACGTGAGGGAGGGCGACCGCGTGTCTCAGTTCGACAGCATCTGTGAGGTCCAGAGCGACAAGGCGTCGGTCACCATCACCAGCCGCTACGACGGCGTCATCAGGAGGCTCTACTACGACGTGGACGCCACGGCGACGGTGGGCAGGCCGCTGGTCGACATCGAGACGGAGTCCAGCTCGGGTGAGTGGGGGGGGGTCCCGTGTCCCGCGTCCCGCGTCCCGCGTCCCGTCCTCTCACTCGGGCTGCTGTCGTCCAGACCTGATCCAGGAGGAGGACGTGGTGGAGACGCCGGCCATGGCCCGAGAAGAACACACCCACCAAGAGATCAAAGGCCACAAGACGCAAGCCACGCCCGCCGTCAGGCGCCTGGCCATGGAGAACAATGTAAGGCTGCCCCCCCCCCCCCCCCGTGTGTCCGGGACCTCGCTGGTCTCACTGGTCCCACCGCTCTGACTCAGATCAAGCTCAGCGAGGTGGTGGGGACGGGGAGGGACGGACGCATCCTGAAGGAGGACATCCTGAACTTCCTGGCCAAGCAGACGGGAGCCATCCTCCCTCCGGCCCCGCCTCCAGCCCCCGTCGCTGCCGCTGCCCCCCCCAGCCCCGTGATCGCTCCGGCAGCCTCCAAGGCTCCGCCCACGACAGCCAAGCCCGTCTTCACTGGGAAGGACGTCACGGAGCCCCTCAAAGGTTCGCCGTTTGGGTCAGGGCGGGGCTGGGCGGGGCTGGGCGGGGCTTCAGCATGCTAACAGCGCTGATGCTAGCGTCGCTTTGTCCCCTCCAGGCTTCCACAGAGCGATGGTGAAGACGATGACGGCGGCGATGAAGATTCCTCACTTCGGTTACTGCGACGAGGTCGACGTGACTCGTCTGGCGTCTCTGAGGGACGAGCTCAGAGCCGTCTGTGAGGCCCGGGGGGTCAAGCTCAGCTACATGCCCTTCTTCATCAAGGTGCTCTCATTGGTCCTACACGGCCCCGCCCCCAATGGGGGAAAGGGTTAACGCTGTGCTCTCATTGGTCCTTCACGGCCCCGCCCCGGATGGGGATGTGTTAACGCTGTGCTCTCATTGGTCCTTCACGGCCCCGCCCCCGATGGGGGACGAGTTAACGCTGTGCTCTCATTGGTCCTTCATGTCCCCCCGGTGGACGTGTTAATGCTGTGCTCTCATTGGTCCTTCATGGCCCCGCCCCCGATGGGGGACGAGTTAACGCTGTGCTCTCATTGGTCCTTCACGGCCCCGCCCCCGATGGGGGACGTGTTAACGCTGTGCTCTCATTGGTCCTTCACAGCCCCGCCCCCGATGGGGGACGAGTTAACGCTGTGCTCTCATTGGTCCTTCATGTCCCCCCAGTGGACGTGTTAACGCTGTGCTCTCATTGGTCCTTCACGGCCCCGCCCCCGATGGGGGAAAGGGTTAACGCTGTGCTCTCATTGGTCCTTCACGGCCCCGCCCCCGATGGGGGATGTGTTAACGCTGTGCTTTCACTGGTCCTTCACGGCCCCGCCCCCGATGGGGGAAAGGGTTAACGCTGTGCTCTCATTGGTTCAGGCCGCGTCTCTCAGCCTCCTGCACTTCCCCATCCTGAACGCCTCGGTGGACGAAGACTGCCAGAACGTCACGTACAAGGTGAGAGGACGCCGTCCTTCGCTCCAGGTGAACGCCGGTCGCTGCGTCTGTCGCTCTGACAGCCGTCTCGCTGTCCTTCAGGCGTCTCACAACATCGGCCTGGCGATGGACACCAGTCAGGGTCTCCTGGTCCCCAACGTGAAGGACGTCCAGCTGCTCGGCGTGCTGGACGTCAGTCGCGAGCTGAACCGCCTGCAGGCGCTCGGGGCTGCGGGTCAGCTGGGGGCCGCCGACCTGACCGGAGGAACCTTCACCCTGTCCAACATCGGATCGGTGAGTCCACCAGAGGACGCCTGTGGACCTCCTGGGGGTGCGTTGGTGGCGTTGCCATGGTAACGTGAGCTCTCTCTGCTGCGTGTGGTTTAATCAGATTGGAGGGACGTACGCGAAGCCGGTCATTCTCCCTCCCGAAGTCGCCATCGGGGCTCTGGGGAAGATCCAGGTGGGTGGAGCAGCTTGGTCCTGTACCGTCACCATGGTTACCAAGTCCCCCTGTGTTTCTGGGACAACGAGCATGTCTTTTATTTTGTTTCACCTGCGTCTCTGAGACGTTTCTCCACAAACGCAGTGGCGTGAGATCCGAGCCTTGCGGAACGCCACTCGTTCTCAATAAACGTCCGTTTGACAGGTCCTTCCCCGGTTTGGCGCCGGCGGTCAGGTGGTTCCTGCTCGCATCATGAAGGTCAGCTGGTCGGCGGACCACCGCATCATCGACGGGGCCACCATGTGTCGCTTCTCCAACCTGTGGAGGGACTACCTGGAGAACCCGGCCCTCATGCTGCTGGACCTCAAGTAAAGGGCCAGGGGGGACGTTTCCCATCAGCCCCTGGGAGGACGGGGAGGCCACGCGTCTCTGCTTCTTCCTGTCGGAGGCCTTTGATTGATGCTGATCTCGCTCCACACCAGGGGGACATGGAGGCAGCCTGCCAATCAAGTTGTTTCCATGACGACCAATAACACAGCGGACCAGGTCCAGGCTGGCCTTTGATTTATGTTTTTAGGTAAACGGGGTTTTCTGATAGGCTGGTCGATGTTGTCTTCTGGTGAGACGTCAAACCAGAGCGCACATGGAGTCTTGAATCAGCCCCCCCTCTGAGTCCTGGGTGGTACACCCCCCCCCCCCTCCCAGTTAGCTGCTTCTTAAACCCGACTGTTGCTGCGTGAATAAATAGATAAGTGTGTACCTGTTGGGGGCGGAGTCTTCACGTTTTTTTTGTGTGACTCAGGAGAGAGCCTCGTCCTCTGACCCCTCACCCCTGGACCCCCTCTGACTCCTCCCCCGTGTGTGGTTTGAAGGTTACTAGAAATATTCTGGATCAATCTTGTAGCTCGTCAGATGCTAGGACAGAGGTCCTCTCTTAGATCTGGACCAGGACCAGATCTGGGTCTCTGTTGTATTCCCGGGAACGTTTAGGAATGATCGTGAACCTGGAAGCTCTTTGGTGAATAAAGTTGACCTTTGAACGACTGCTGGCGTTTTCACTTTAAAAGGCTCGCCACGGGGCAGGAAGGGTCAAACCGGGTCACCGGCCCACTCGGCATACCCGACATGCCCGGCGCGCTTTAAATAGTCATGTGACTGAGCATTGTGCTCGCCGGGTCACGTGACCCGGCGGCTAAAGTTAGCCTCCGGATCCGAGGTCAGGTTTCAGCCGAGGAGACGGCATGGAGGACCGCTGCTGCTCCGGGACGGTCGTAGCGAAGACGTGTGTCCAGGCTCAACCTTAGAGGTCATTCTGCCCGTCCACCCGGGCGCCGTGACATCACACAGCCGACAGGAAGTGGTCATCATGTTGGGTGTGGTGCCGTGCGGCTCGGTGACCTCCATCAAAGCTCTTTGGGAGACGAGGATTCAGAAGATCCAGCAGGAGGAGGAGAAGAGGAGGCTGACGAGGGGCGGAGCCAAAAGCAGGTCAGACTCCACCCCCCCAGCTGATTGGTCAGTGTGTGGTGTTGCAGCCATCAGAATGATGATGTCACAGAGGTTTTGTATATAGCGCTGGAGTCTGGGTAGCTATGCTATGTTAGCTTAGCATAAAGACCTAACCAGCTCAGCTAGCTCTGTCCACGCCGTCCTTCTCGTCCTCGTTAGCTGTAGGCTAACGGTCGCCTGCAGCAGCTTGGACAGACTAGCCCTTTCAGCTAGCCCAAAGCTAACCTGAGCTAAT
Organism: Brachionichthys hirsutus; assembly: GCF_040956055.1. Taxonomy (NCBI): domain Eukaryota; kingdom Metazoa; phylum Chordata; class Actinopteri; order Lophiiformes; family Brachionichthyidae; genus Brachionichthys; species Brachionichthys hirsutus. The sequence continues at coordinate 14,871,477 of NC_090905.1, read as the reverse complement.
CACTGACTCCGGATCAGCCCTGGTCACACAGGTGGGAGATCGGCAGGCTTATTTAAGCAACCGTTCTTGGGGGGTCTTCCTTGGAGTCCAGGCCCGGTTCTTTGGTAACGCTCCATACTCCTGTTTCAGACTGAGTTTGGGCTTCTGGGAAGACCGGGCGGTTCTGGCCCGACTGAAGCAAAAGCAGCAGACCGAAGATGGACGCCTCGTCCTCCGAATAGAGCAGGAGGAGTGGAAGGTACCGCCCCCCACAGGCGAGGTGGACTCACCTGGCCTGGACTCCAGGCTGTTCACTTTAAACCTCTCTACTCCACTAGTCGTTGCCGGGCAGTCTGGTTCAGCTCAGTCAGGTCCAGGAGTGGCAGATTCACCGGACCGGGCTCCAGAAGATTCCTCACTTCATTTCCAACTTCCAGAATGTTTTAGTCCTCGATCTGTCCCGCAACAATGTCTCCGAGATCCCCAAACAGATCGGTGAGAAGCTCGACTCCGTTTCAGAGGCCGCATCCACGTCCTGTTGACTTCTGGTGTTCTGGTTCCCAGGGAAGCTGACCCGGCTCAGAGAGCTCCTGCTGAGCTACAATAGAGTCCAGTTTGTCCCTGAAGAACTGAGCTGCTGTGAGAACCTGGAAAGACTGGAGCTGGCCATGAACCGGGACCTAAACCAACTACCACACCAGGTACCGTACCATGAACCGGGACCTAAACCAACTACCACGCGAGGTACCATACCGTGAACCGGGACCTAAACCAACTACCACGCCAGGTACCGTACCGTGATCCGGGACCTAAACCAACTACCACACCAGGTACCGTACCATGAACCGGGACCTAAACCAACTACCACACCAGGTACCGTACCATGAACCGGGACCTAAACCAACTACCACACCAGGTACCGTACCATGAACCGGGACCTAAACCAACTACCACACCAGGTACCGTACCATGAACCGGGACCTAAACCAACTACCACGCCAGGTACCGTACCATGAACCGGGACCTAAACCAACTACCACACCAGGTACCGTACCATGAACCGGGACCTAAACCAACTACCACACCAGGTACCGTACCATGAACCGGGACCTAAACCAACTACCGCACCAGGTACCGTACCATGAACCGGGACCTAAACCAACTACCACACCAGGTACCGTACCATGAACCGGGACCCAAACCAACTACCACGCCAGGTACCGTACCATGAACCGGGACCTAAACCAACTACCGCACCAGGTACCGTACCATGAACCGGGACCTAAACCAACTACCACACCAGGTTACCGTACCGTGAACCGGGACCTAAACCAACTACCACGCCAGGTACCGTACCATGAACCGGGACCTAAACCAACTACCACACCAGGTACCGTACCGTGAACCGGGACCTAAACCAACTACCACACCAGGTTACCGTACCGTGAACCGGGACCTAAACCAACTACCACACCAGGTTACCGTACCGTGAACCGGGACCTAAACCAACTACCACGCCAGGTACCGTACCGTGAACCGGGACCTAAACCAACTACCACACCAGGTACCGTACCATGAACCGAGACCTAAACCAACTACCACACCAGGTACCGTACCATGAACCGGGACCTAAACCAACTACCACACCAGGTACCGTACCATGAACCGGGACCTAAACCAACTACCACACCAGGTACCGTACCGTGAACCGGGACCTAAACCAACTACCACACCAGGTTACCGTACCGTGAACCGGGACCTAAACCAACTACCACACCAGGTACCGTACCATGAACCGGGACCTAAACCAACTACCACACCAGGTACCGTACCATGAACCGGGACCTAAACCAACTACCACACCAGGTACCGTACCGTGAACCGGGACCTAAACCAACTACCACACCAGGTACCGTACCATGAACGGGACCTAAACCAACTACCGCACCAGGTACCGTACCGTGAACCGGGACCTAAACCAACTACCACACCAGGTCCAAGCCACAACCTCAGGTAGTTCCCACACCAGGTTCCAACTGATGCTCGAACTGGTCTCCAATGACCGTGGGACGGTCCTGGTGCCATAGAAACCAATCAACAGAGCCAGCTTCCAGTCCGAGCGAGAACACGAACCTGAACCAGGTGAGAACCGGGCTCTCGTCTTCCTCTGCATTAGCTGAGGAACCTGGAGAAGCTGCAGCACCTGGACCTGTCCATGAACGACTTCACCTCCGTCCCGGACTGTGTGGTCGGACTGCCGACGCTCGAGTGGCTCGACATGGGAGGGAACCGCCTGCAGCGCTTACCTGAAGACATACACAGGTGTGGATGAATCCGGTCAGCGCCGCCCCTTTGCTTCCATCAGCCAATGGAAACAGTGTTTGAGGTGTTTGTTTTCAGGATGGAGAAACGGCACACTCTGTGGCTCCAGAGGAACCACCTGGACAAACTTCCAGAGAACATCAGCAGGATGGCGAGTCTGGACACGCTGGTCCTCAGTGGCAACAGACTGACAGACATCCCCCCGCTGATGGAGGACATGTCCAACCTCAGGTGGGTCCACCGTCAGGTCAGTGGGTCCACCGTCAGGTCAGTGGGTCCATCGACAGGTCAGTGGGTCCACCTTCAGGTTGTCGGTTCTGGGACAGATCAGATCTTTTGTCTCTGTTGGACCAGGTTCGTGAATTTCCGGGACAACCCTCTGACTCTGGACGTCAGGTTGCCGTGCAACAAGCCAAAGACCGAGGATGAGGCAGAAGAGGATGAAGATGAGACAGAAATGTTTGGTCGAGAGTTCATGCAGGTGTACATCCAGGAGGCCAGAAAGAGAGCAGCAACCGTTAGCAGCAACCGTTAGCATCAACCGTTAGCAGCAACCGTTAGCATCAACCGTTAGCATCAACCGTTAGCATCAACCGTTAGCAGCAACCGTTAGCAGCAACCGTTAGCAGCAACCGTTAGCAGCAACCGTTAGCATCAACCGTTAGCAGCAACCGTTAGCATCAACCGTTAGCAGCAACCGTTAGCAGCAACCGTTAGCATCAACTGTTAGCATCATTGGTGGAAGTAAAAATATAACATATCATTTCTTAATAAAACAGAGTTGGGACTGTTTCTGAGCTGAATGGTAACTCGTCGTTAGCTACAAACGGCGACCAACTCGTCGTTAGCTACAAACGGCGACTAACTCGTCGTTAGCTACAAACGGCGACCAACTCGTCGTTAGCTACAAACGGCGACTAATTCGTCGTTAGCTACAAACGGCGACCAACTCGTCGTTAGCTACAAACGGCGACCAACTCGTCGTTAGCTACAAACGGCGACCAACTCGTCGTTAGCTACAAACGGCGACCAACTCGTCGTTAGCTACAAACGGCGACCAACTCGTCGTTAGCTACAAACGGCGACCAACTCGTCGTTAGCTACAGCCGTTGAGTCCAACACGTCCACACAGTCAGAGTTTAAATGTCTCAATTTGGGACATGGACACTGGACAGAAGACAAACAGCTCGGACGTTTGGGTCGTTCTATTTATTGCGTGATTCCAAATCAAAGCAACAGAAAACGCTCCGGTACAAACGTGAGAAAACGTTCAAAAGGCTTCTGAGTCTCCGTTGGACGAGGACGAGGACGAGGGGACGGCGCTCAGCAGGACGTTCTCCAGGGTCACCTGACTGCTGACGTAACGACTCAGCTTCCCGGCGAACCCTCTCGTCTTCAGGAAGTGAAGCCTGCCGCCGTCGATCAGGCGTTTGCAGAGACGCCCGACGCGCTGGCGTTCGTCTGCCGACAGGAACCTGCGGGAGCGCCGGGAAACGTTTAGTCTCAAAGGAGCACTTCCTGTCCTGATGGAGGCGGAGTCACGGTCCAGAAACAACATTTAATCACAAAGGTTTTTAATCTCACCCTTTCACTGCATCCGTCTCCTCTATTGGCTCGTGCTCCGCCTCCTCTTCCCCGTGATTGGTCGCACCCTGAGTCGGGCGGTGCCGCTTTGATCCGAGTCCACAGGTAGCCCAGCTGGACATCCGACAGAAGGCCGAGAACTCCGCAGGTCCGAGTCCTCGCTGCAGGAAGAACTGCTGGCCAACGTAATGACGCCACTCACATCGGTGGTGGCAGCACAGCGCCACCGCCAGGCCCAATACTGGTCCAGGACCAGGACCAGGTCCAGGACCAGGACCAGCTGATTCTAGATCTGCCCCTTCTGAGGGCTTGAGGCGTTTTGGGGGCGGTTCAGTCTCCGTCCTGAGTCCCGGTGGCTCCAACAAGCAGCGCAGAGCCAGATCTGAGGTCACAATCAGAGACCTGTTACGTCCCGCTCGAGAAGCGGGTCGTCCACAGAACTGGTCTCATGAGGACTCACCTGTCGCTGCTCCGCAAAGGTGTTTCCCGACTCCGACCAGCGGGAGCTGCTTCTGTGTGAGGAGAGGAACTTTACCTGGAAGAAGCAGACCCGCGTCAGACGACCTGCAGAACTTCACGTGGACACGATGTCTTCAGTCCCATCAGAGTCGAATCCTGATCGTTCGTTAAAGAAATGTCGCCCAGGTAAACGCACACCTGCCGCTTACTCAGATCCAGATGCTGAATGTCGACCTGCAGCCTCTCAAACTGGACTCCAGCATCCTGATGTCTCCCGTCCACCTGGACCAGAACAGACCGGATTAACGTCCCGACAGGTTAAAGGACATTACAGCGCGGCTGACTCCGCCCTCACTGGCGACGGCGTGACAGGAGATTCTAATCTGAAGACCAGGTGGGCCCTGATCGGTTTGGAGTTCTTGGACTGAGTGTTGCTCGTTTGGACTTGAGGAGTCGGTTGGGGGTCTACGGGGCGAGTCCCTGCCTTGAAGCGGGTGGTGCAGCGCTCCACCAGCAGCAGCTGCAGGTCGTCGCGGGTCTGCGGGTGGTCCCGGGTCTGCGGGTGGTCCCGGGTCTGCGGGTGGTCCCGGGTCTGCGGGTGGTCCCGGGTCTGCGGGTGGTCCCGGGTCTGCGGGTGGTCCCGGGTCTTCAGGGCTTCATGGATCCAGTGGGACAGCTTCCCTCGACCTGCCCCGAACTCCAGGAAGCAACGGCCCCTTCCCAGCAGCCCCAGCGCCGCCAGGTGACCTAAGATAGAGGACTGGACACACCTGACAAGTGAGGGAGGAAAAACGCTGACGGATGCACCCAATCAGGGGCGTGGCTTGTGTAGACCCCTTACCTGTTCAGGACAGCAGCCAGGAGAGTTCAAAGAGAGTCTAAGAAAGTTTAAACTAAACATCAACCAAACTTTGAAGTTTTGTGATGAGAAAACATCTTTTACTCTCAAATTACTGGTTAGTTTGTGTGTCAGGTGTGTCCAGGGTGTGGTCAGGTGTCCAGGTGTAGTGGGCGTGTCCAGGTGTTCTGGGTGTGGTCAGGTGTTCTGGGTGTGTCCAGGTGGAGTCGGGTCAGTGATCTTTCTTTACCTGTTGCCTCAGGTGTTTGTGGGCAGAGTCTCCGTTCTTTGGGTTGCTGAGTTCCTCCTGGAGGACAGGATGAGACAGAACGTTGTCCCCCACGTCCCCCAGCCCTGCAACAACAACAACAACATGGAGCAGCAGCTCAGGCGTCACACACCTGATGAACGATGAACTCACCTTCAGCTGCAGACTTCAGTTTGTCCAGGTGAGACTGCAGCTGAGTCCGGCTGCACTCGGACAGATTCACCTGCACAGACAGCTGTTTGTAGCGGACTCGTACCTTAGCGTGACTCGGCTCGTACGTTAGCGTGACTCGGCTCGTACGTTAGCGGGACTCGGCTCGTACGTTAGCGGGACTCGGCTCGTACGTTAGCGGGACTCGGCTCGTACGTTAGCGGGACTCGGCTCGTACGTTAGCGGGACTCGGCTCGTACGTTAGCGGGACTCGGCTCGTACGTTAGCGTGACTCGGCTCGTACGTTAGCGGGACTCGGCTCGTACGTTAGCGGGACTCGGCTCGTACGTTAGCGGGACTCGGCTCGTACGTTAGCGGGACTCGGCTCGTACGTTAGCGGGACTCGGCTCGTACCTTAGCGGGACTCGGCTCGTACCTTAGCGGGACTCGGCTCGTACCTTAGCGGGACTCGGCTCGTACCTTAGCGGGACTCGGCTCGTACCTTAGCGGGACTCGGCTCGTACGTTAGCGGGACTCGGCTCGTACCTTAGCGTGACTCGGCTCGTACCTTAGCGTGACTCGGCTCGTACGTTAGCGGGACTCGGCTCGTACGTTAGCGGGACTCGGCTCGTACGTTAGCGTGACTCGGCTCGTACCTTAGCGTGACTCGGCTCGTACGTTAGCGGGACTCGGCTCGTACCTTAGCGGGACTCGGCTCGTACGTTAGCGTGACTCTGCTCGTACGTTAGCGGGACTCGGCTCGTACCTTAGCGGGACTCGGCTCGTACGTTAGCGTGACTCGGCTCGTACCTTAGCGTGACTCGGCTCGTACCTTAGCGGGACTCGGCTCGTACGTTAGCGGGACTCGGCTCGTACCTTAGCGGGACTCGGCTCGTACCTTAGCGGGACTCGGCTCGTACCTTAGCGGGACTCGGCTCGTACGTTAGCGGGACTCGGCTCGTACCTTAGCGTGACTCGGCTCGTACCTTAGCGTGACTCGGCTCGTACCTTAGCGTGACTCGGCTCGTACGTTAGCGGGACTCGGCTCGTACGTTAGCGGGACTCGGCTCGTACCTTAGCGTGACTCGGCTCGTACCTTAGCGTGACTCGGCTCGTACGTTAGCGTGACTCGGCTCGTACGTTAGCGTGACTCGGCTCGTACGTTAGCATGACTCGGCTCGTACGTTAGCGGGACTCGGCTCGTCATCGTTCAGACGTTACCTGTTGAAGCGTCTCGTGTCCGTCAGCAGACCCAGAGTTGACGTTCTCTACGTAAAACACCTGCAGGAGGTCAAACAGGCCGTGAGGCGGCGGCGGCGGCGGCGACTGATCGGTGCCGCCGCGGCGGGTTTCCTCACCGGGTTGGGTTTCTGTCTGGAGTTACACTTCTTCAGGTGTTTGTCCAGTTTGTCTTCACTCACGGTGCTGAAGAACAACGACATCTCAGCTCCCAATAGCAGATCAATCAGCTCATCGATGACTGGGGACTCACTGTTTGGGGTCAAGAGGACACGCGATCCTCCCGCTGCTTCCTCCCTCCTGAAAGACCCACATTGCGTTTAAAATGACACAAATCATCCAAATATGGTTATATCCGGTGTTGTTGGTGGGCCTGCTCGGGCTCTCATCTCGACAGTGACGTCAGAGGGAAATGACTCGTCAACCACGCCACATGCAATATGTTTCTGTCTCCAGACTGAAGACTAATAAAGTTTAAAGCATGAATTCATTCTGAGCAGAAGACGAGCCCAGAATTACCGCGGCGTCCGTGAACGCCTCACGTGCTCGTGAACGCCTCACGTGCTCGTGAACTCACCGTCGCCGCGTGCTCGCCACAGAACGCCTTTCCTCTGCTCACGATCATTTTGCAGAAACGTTTCTTTTTCTCCACGTAGAAGCCGCATCTCCCGGGCAAGGGGGTCGCCATGTTGGAAGAGAGGGAGGCAGTGACGCAATGTGACGCAATGTGACGCATTCAGGTGCTGCCCAAACTGTAGGGCAGCCCGGGGTGCAGCGGAACCAGAGGTCGATGGATCGGAACCATCCTCTGCTACTTTTCCCAAATGTCATTTCGGTAAATCTTCCGGTAGATTCAAGCCCGGTTCTTTTCACGGGGAACGTTTCAATAAAACGTCGGTTGAATATAACCGTTATATTATCGTGAGATTCAGAACCCGGAAGCGACGTGCATTTCTCCTTGTTGACAGTGAACGCATCTCCTCTCTGATTGGCTGCTTCGTTCTTTTTTCGCTGATTTGACCACATTGGGGCGTGACATGTGACTGTGCCGGGTGACGTCACCACCGGACCGTCCACACCGTGATGGCGGAGTTGGGCGGCGGTTCTCGGCCGGGGGGGGCGGCGGACTACTCCGTGCTCGTGGTGGTGGGGGCGCTGCGGCCGGCGGCGCCTCTGGACCGGCTTCTCAAGCAGATAGAGTCAGGTGAGAGCTGGAGTTATCCCGAACCGAACCAGAACCGAACCCGAACCCGACGGCACCGGGGCGGGAAGTCAGCGGGCCCGTCTCAGCGGCGGCAAACTTTATGTGACGTAACGCCGTGTTGATTAAACTTTTACACACACGAAGTTACATTAACAGTTTCGGGGAATAAAAAGCGACTTTTACGCGCTGACGTCAGAGCGGACGTCGAGCTCAGTTAGCCTCTCGTAGTTTCCTCTTAGTTTTTACTCGGACGCGTTTTCGAGCCTCGACGGAAGCCCGCGAGGACCCTCCGGTGTTCGGTCTAACGCGTTTAAGCTGTTGCGGTGTGTGGTTAAACTTCGGTGTGACGTCACGGACAGGCGGTTCTGTGACGGCCCGCTCGGGCTCGTTGCGTCTTCGTGACGGACACGTTTATTGGTTACGATGAAACGGCTCACAAACCGATATTACCAAGACTTTGAAGTATTTACATTCTGGTGGGGAGTTTATTTTGAAATTACCGGATGTTTTATTTTGGTGAGTGACGGTTTTTCAGGTTTGAAAGCGTCTTAAAGTTTGTCCAAGAACTTGCTACAAATACTCCAGTCGTCCGTCGTCCGTCCCTCCGTCGTCCGTCCCTCCGTCCCTCCGTCGTCCGTCGTGAGGACCACCTCCAGCTTCCTGTTTGCTGGGGCGGGACCATGGAGGGTTGCCAGCCCAGGCGCTTCGCCTCTCGTCCAATGGGAGTCCGGCAGGACGATCGTTAAGCGCTGATGCTTTGTGGGTCGTCATGGAAACGGTGTTTCAGGTGTGCGGTGCTGGCCCGTGGATCTGGAGGTTTCGGTTCTGGATCAGCAGCTCAAGCTCTTCGTGTCCCGACACTCGGCCTTCCTGTCGGAACACGTCCCAGGTAGGCGAACGCTAGCTAGCATGCGGCTAGCGAGCATGCGGCTAGCGAGCGTGCGGCTAGCGAGCGTGCGGCTAGCGAGCGTGCGGCTAGCGAGCATGCGGCTAGCGAGCATGCGGCTAGCGAGCGTGCGGCTAGCGAGCATGCGGCTGCTACTGACTCCTCCCATGCGCCCCCCCCCAGGTCAGCGGACGCTGCAGCACCGCGGGGACATCCTGGACACTCAGGTCGTGGTGAATCCGGCTCAGGACTTCGTCTGCTCGGAGGTGAGCGCTGCCGGAGCTCAGCGCCGGACGGGCCGCCGATCGATCGACGTGATCGGACGTGTCTCTCCTGCGTTTCCAGGTCCGGCGACTCGTCTGTGACTCGTCCCGACACAAGCTGCTGATCCTGGCCGGCCAGTGCGTGGAGGACGCCGGAGACCTGGTGCTGCAGACCGGCAGCTTCTCTCCCAGCCACCTCGTTCAGGTGTTGGCCGAGGACGAGGTAAGAGGACGGCCCCTTTGTTGGACGCGCCCCAGAACCACCAGCGGGGGGGCGGCGCTGAGCTCTGCAGCCCCCGCAGCCCCCGCCAGCCTCACCCTCAGCTGTCCCAGCTGGAAGGACTTCACGTTGGAGAATGTCCAGGTCAACCCCCCCCCCGTCCTCCCAGAGATGGAGGGTCTGCAGGAGTTCCTGGAGTACCTGTCTGAGTCCCTGGAGGCTGCGTCGCCCTTTGACCTCCTGGAGCCCCCCAGCACCGTGGGGTTCCTGAAGCTCTCGCGGCCTTGCTGCTACGTTTTCCCCGGAGGCCGAGGCGACTCTGCGTTTTTCGCCGTGAATGGTTTTAATGTCCTGGTGAACGGGGGCTCGGAGCCCCGCCCCTGTTTCTGGAAGCTGGTCCGACACCTGGACCGGATCGACTCGGTGCTCCTGACCCACGTCGGTGTGGAGAACCTGCTCGGGTTGAACTCTCTGCTGCAGAGGAAGGTCGCCGAGCAGCAGGGAGACTCTGCCGGACCTCGGAGCGAAGAGGACTGGACCAGGACCCTGGTGTCCCCTGAGATCGGGGTGGTGTTCCTCAACGCCCCCGACCGGCTGAGGCTGCTGGAAGAAGATCCCAGCCGGCTCCGGGGCTGCGACCAGGCGGCGCTCGCGCTGAGACATTTACAGAGGCTGGGGCTCAAACCCCAACCCGTCGTCCGGGCCGGCGGGCCCAGCATAGAACCGCTGGTCCTGTTTCAGAAGATGGGGGTCGGGCGTCTGGAGCTGTACGCGCTCAACCCGGTCCAGGGCAGCAGCAGTCTGGAGACCTTCACCCACATGTGGCCACACGGGGGCTCGGCGCCAACGGGCCCGGACCTCCCGCTGCCGTGCCTCGTCTCCGTCTGCGCCCTGCTGGTCTGGCACCCCTCCAACCCTCAGGACAAGATCGTCCGGGTTCTGTTCCCCGGCTGCACCCCCCAAGGAAAGATCCTGGATGGACTGGAAAAGCTCCAACATTGTGATTTCCTCAAACGTCCTGTTTGTTGGAAGGACATGGAGACCCCAAGACCAGAGACACGAGCAGAGAGCCAGGAAAGCCTTCCGTCCCAGCCCAGGGACGCCGGACCCAGGAGCGTCTCACAGAAGGCTCAAAGACAGGAAGTGAGAACAAAGGCAGCCGGTGACGCTGCGCTAAAGAAAAAGAGGGACGTGGTGGACAAGTCCAAACTCAGAGACGTGCACGGGAGAGCAAGACCAGCTAAAGCCGTAGAGAAAGCGGTTCCAAAGAAAGACGTAGCAAGACAAGAGAAGAAGGACGAGAGCGTAGAGACAAAGGGGGAGGGTCCGAGGAAGGACCCCGGAAGTTCAAAGCCAAAGAGAGTCTTAAAAGCAGAGGAGAACAAAGCAGCAAAGTGCACTGGAAAGGACAGGAAGAAGGGGACATGTCCAGAACCAAGTCCAGGCAAGCCTCCACCCAAAGAGACAAAAGCTAAGCCGGGTCCAAAAGAAAAGCACAACCAGAAGGGGGAAGACGTCTCCACGGCGACCGCACCCGAGGACGCGATGACTCGATCCGAGCCTGGACTGGCTGACGATGCAGCGAGTCCAGAGAGGGGGCGCTCCCCCGGAGGACGCGAGCAGCAGGGGGGGTCCAGCCGCTTGGACAATTCCCCGTCCCCCCAGGACAAAGCATCTGGGTCGTTGCTGCTCGGTTCTTCCGCAGACCCCCCCATGCCGGCCGCGGCGGGCCCCCCCCACGCAACCGAAGGACCCGGCGTCCGCTCTGATGGGCGCGCCGGCGCCGCTGGGATGGGCCGAGATGGATCGGCGTCCGTCCACGGGATGTCGGAACTCGCCTCGGATGCTCCGCACGACGTCGATCTCTGTTTGGTGTCGCCTTGCGAGTTCCAGCACCGGCACGTTACCGCCGGCCTCGCCGCCGCGAGCTCGCCGGACATCACTGACGGCCACGGAGCCCCGCCCCCATCGCTCAGCGACTCGCTGACCGCCACGAGCCCGGATGTCCCCGCTAGTGCAGAGGCGTGTCCGTCCTTGACGGGCGACGACTCCAGCGGTCGCTTCCTACTCGATCGGCCCGTTCAGCGGCTCCCTCCCCTTGACCAGCCCCCAGCCCCCGCCAGAGACCCGCCTCCTCTGCCCCCCCAGCCTGCAGCCTGCGTGGCCGATGCTGCGACCGATGCTTCAAGCAAGAACCTCAAGGGCTCCTCTGCTGCGGGCAAGAAACCCACCGGCACCAGACCCAGGAGCGCGATGGGCGCCGCGATGGGCGCCGCGACCCACAACACGAAGAGCAGAACCGGCGGCTCCACGGGGCCCCCGAAGGACGCAAGGGCGTCGACCCAAAAATTATCTGGAGGCTCCAGAACAGGAAACACCAGATCTCCATCCTCAGGTAAGCAGGGCGTTTGGCGGGCCCGGTCGGGCGTTTGGCGGGCCCGGTCGGGCGTTTGGCGGGCCCGGTCGGACGCTTGGCGGGCCCGGTCGGGCCTTTTGGCGGGCCCGGTCGGGCCTTTTGGCGGGCCCGGTCGGACGCTTGGCGGGCCCGGTCGGGCCTTTTGGCGGGCCCGGTCGGACGCTTGGCGGGCCCGGTCGGGCGCTTTGGCGGGCCCGGTCGGGCCTTTTGGCGGGCCCGGTCGGACGCTTGGCGGGCCCGGTCGGGCGTTTTGGCGGGCCCGGTCGGACGCTTGGCGGGCCCGGTCGGGCGTTTGGCGGGCCCGGTCGGACGCTTGGCAGGCCCGGTCGGGCCTTTTGGCGGGCCCGGTCGGGCGTTTTGGCGGGCCCGGTCGGACGCTTGGCGGGCCCGGTCGGGCGTTTTGTGGAGCTCCAGAGGTCCACTCTCGACCTTCTGGTTCCAGCGTCCGCGGCTGCAGGTTCTGGCGGCGCCGTGGTCTACGTGGACCTGGCCTACTTGCCGTCCGGCCGCTCCTCCTCCACCGTGGACCAGCGGTTCTTCAGACGTCTCCGCTCCTCGTTCTACATCATCAGCGGGGACGACCCGACGAAGGAGGACGCCGTGAGGAGCGTCCTGGACGCTCTCCTGGAGGGGAAGAGCAGCTGGGCGGAGCCTCAGGTCAGTCGGGTCACGACAGCTGGTCTGTTGTCTGCTTGTGGTCCTCACCTGTCCTCACTTGTCCTCACCTGTCCTCAGGTAACTCTCATCCCGACCTATGACTCGCCAGCGATGCACGACTGGTACCAGGAGACCCACGAGCGGCAGAAGGAGCTGTCGGTCACGGTTCTGGGGAGCAACAGCACCGTCGCCATGCAGGACGAGACCTTCCCCGCCTGCAAGGTCGAGTTCTGATGTCCACCTGGAAGTGGGCGGGGCCGCGCGTTTGTCTAAAGGGTGGAGAGAAGGAAACATGCGCTCCTCTTCCTGTGACATCACTGCCCTCGCCCCGCCCACGTCCCGCCCTTGTCCCGCCCTCGTCCCGCCCTCTGGACCAGGACCTTCAGCCGCCTGCTAGCAAACATTAGCAGCAGGCTGGATGCTAGCACTGAGCTCTGATTGGTTTAACGCCGCTGCAGCGAGCTCCCTGATTGGCCGGTGTGTCGCGGTGCGTTCTGGGACTCGGGGTCCGTTTATGTAGCTTGACTGAAGCTGTGCAGATGAATCGCGTTTGTCCTTTTATCTTTGAGCTGCTTTAAGTTATTTCTCGGTGCTTTTGATCTTCGGTACGAGCTTTGAAATGAAGTCCTTGAACGTTTCATTCAGACTGAAACTTTCTTTAATCGGCGGCTGAAGTTTGAAGGATTGAAGCTTTAGTCGTACAGTCCTGTCCCCCGAGTGGTCGCCATAGCAACGCAACCTTCTCCACTTCGCCCTGTCCAACCCATCGTCCTCCCTCACTGCGTCCATGTCTCTCCCAGCCCTGAGGACGGGACATCTTTACGCTGAAACACTAATGACTTTCAAAATAAAACTTGATTCTTTGGGGCTCTGCGGTGTTTTATTGTGGTGCTGGCGCCCCCTGCTGGACTCCAGTTCAGACTGATTATTATCCCTCCGCTGCTTTAGTGACGTGAAAGATGTGATGTCACTGAAGAGGAGGAGCCAAATTAAAACAAAACTTCGACTCTTGCTCTTCCTCTGCTCCTCTCCTCCCGTAGCTCCATCGTGCCCCCCCCCCCTCCTCTCCTCCCGTAGCTCCGTCGTGCCCCCCCCTCCTCTCCTCCCTCTCCCCTTGTAGCTCCATCGTGCCCCCCCCCCCCCTCCTCTCCTCCCTCTCCTCCCGTAGCTCCATCGTGCCCCCCCCTCTCTGGTTGGGCGGGGCTCTTCCCCGTCTCGGATGTAGACCGGATGCTTCTGACCACAGCGGGCTGATCAGACATGGAGTGAGTACGCTTTAACGTTTTAACGCTTTAACGTTTTAACGTTTTAACGCTTTAACGTTTTAACGCTTTAACGCTTTAACGCTTTAACGTTTTAACGCTTTAACGTTTTAACGCTTTAACGCTTTAACGCTTTAACGTTTTAACGCTTTAACGTTTTAACGCTTTAACGCTTTCATTCTTCTTCTCTTTAGCTTCATGTTTTCTTCTTCGTGTGTTTTAATGTTTACGTTTTTATGACGTAAAGCGTGACGTGCAGCGCGTGCGGGTGTCTCGCGTGTCGGTTCTTGATTACCGGACGTTCCCGGGGGGGGGGGGGGTCGCCGCAGCAGCCCGACTTCATTCCGCTAAATCACGCTACGTCTGGGCGGAGCTTCGCTGCACTACTTTCTGGGGCGGAAGCAGAAAGGAAAGCGTGAATCGTTCATCGATAAGCAACATGAGGTGTTGAGGATCTGAGTTCTGATCGATGGACATATCGGGACACGTTGAGACAAGACGACTTCCGTCCGCGTCGCCTTCAAAGTAAAACGTGCCTTATTATTATTATTTTAAATCCGGTTTGACATCAAACAAAAAAGCGAACAAAAGCTGTTAACTGAATTAAATGTGAGTAAAGTAATCTTCTCCCTGAATATTTAATGATCTAAAGCATTTTCTCTCTGTTGGATATCAAGAAAAACAATAAAAGCTTTGAGACGATAAAGTGGAATCTAAACCGTCAAAGTAAAATCATTTTAAAGTAACATTTTATTATCTACTTTTACTCTGAAATGAACCTGAAGTCCGAACAGGGTGTCTGATCCTGGATCTAAACGAATCCGGTTCTGGACTGGACTGGACCGGACCGGACTGGTGCCGTTCAGGATCTGAATCCCGGTTCGGTTCTGATGTGGTCTGAGATCTGAAGAGGACCGCTCGTCGTCTCATCCGGTCTCCGATGGGGGACGGACCGTCCTGATAATGTAGCTCGCTAGCTAACGTCTGCGCTAGCTGCGTCTCTATTGGTCCTCTGGGACAGATGTCCAGCGTCCCTCCTCGTCTGTCCACTCTTCATTCTGAGGCGTTTAATTCCGTTGTTTAACATAACTAGATTGTTGGACAGGCTCCGCCCCCTTGGCCGAGCTCCAGCCAGCTGATTGGCCGGCTGCTGTCTCTGTCCCTCAGGGTGGGTGAAGCGCGTCAGCAGGACCGGATGCTGCTGCTCTCAGTAAGTCCGATTTACACGCCGTTACACACACATATACTACTACTACTACTACACAATATACTGCTGCTCTCAGTAAGTCCGATTTACACGCTGTTACACACACATATACTACTACTACTACTACACAATATACTGCTGCTCTCAGTAAGTCCGATTTACACGCCGTGTGTGAACGCAGCACTGTGGGTACTACTATACACATACTACTACTACACACATACTACTACTACTACTACACAATATATACTACTACTACTACACAATATATACTACTACACACACATATATACTACACACACATATACTACTACTACACACACACACATACTACTACTACACAAACACACATACTACTACACACATATATACTACTACACACACACATACTACTACTACTACACAATATATACTACTACGGCACACGCATATATACTACTACTACACACACATATACTACTACTACACACATATATACTACACACACATATACTACTACTACACACACACACATACTACTACTACACAAACACACATACTATTACACACACATATATACTACTACTACACACATACTACTACTACACACACAGATATACTACTACTACTACACAATATATACTACTACACACACATATATACTACTACTACACAAACACACATACTACTACACAATATATACTACTACACAATATATACTACTACTACACACACACATATACTACTACTACACACACATATATACTACTACTACTACACAATATATACTACTACACACACACATACTACTACTACACACACATATATACTACTACTACACACGCATATACTACTACTACACACACACACATACTACTACACACACATATATACTACTACTACTACACAATATATACTACTACACACACATATATACTACTACTACACAAACACACATACTACTACACACACATATATACTACTACTACACACATACTACTACTACACACACAGATATACTACTACTACACACATATACTACTACTACACACACACATACTACTACACACATACTACTACTACTACACACACATATATACTACTACGGCACACGCATATATACTACTACTACACACACATATACTACTACTACACACATATATACTACTACACAATATATACTACTACACACAGATATACTACTACACACATACTACTACTACTACTACACACACATATATACTACTACTACACACATATACTACTACTACACACACAGATATACTACTACTACACAAACACACATACTACTACACACACAGATATACTACTACACAATATATACTACGACACACATATATACTACTACTACACACACACACATACTACTACTACACACATATATATACTACTACTACACACATATATACTACTACGGCACACAGATATACTACTACTACACACACATATATACTACTACACACATACTACTACTACACACACAGATATACTACTACTACACAAACACACATACTACTACTACACAAACACACATACTACTACTACACACATATATACTACTACTACACACACACATACTACTACACACACATATATACTACTACTACACACATATACTACTACTACACACACAGATATACTACTACTACACAAACACACATACTACTACACACACAGATATACTACTACACAATATATACTACGACACACATATATACTACTACTACACACACACACATACTACTACTACACACATATATATACTACTACTACACACATATATACTACTACGGCACACAGATATACTACTACTACACACACATATATACTACTACACACATACTACTACTACACACACAGATATACTACTACTACACAAACACACATACTACTACTACACAAACACACATACTACTACTACACACATATATACTACTACTACACACACACATACTACTACACACACATATATACTACTACTACACACATATACTACTACTACACACACAGATATACTACTACTACACAAACACACATACTACTACACACACAGATATACTACTACACAATATATACTACTACACACATATATACTACTACTACACAAACACATATACTACTACTACACACACATATATACTACTACTACACACACACATATACTACTACTACACACATATATATACTACTACTACACACATATATACTACTACACATATACTACTACTACTACACATATACTACTACTACACATATATACTACTACACACATATACTACTACTACACATATATACTACTACACACATATATACTACTACACATATACTACTACTACACATATATACTACTACACATATATACTACTACACATATATACTACTACACACGTGTGCGATGGCGGTGGATATTTAAAGCTCGGGACACGCCCTGATGCTGACCTGAGGTCTGCTGTCTCTCATGCACTGATTGATCCACACACACGCACACACACACGCACACACACACGCACACACACACACACGCATCTGCTTCCTGTGTAACTCGGCCATCCCACGCAGTAGTACCTGCTCTATGTATGCCATACTGTGTACTGTGTGTACTCGGAGTATCAGTCGCGTGAATCTGCCGTCCGTCCAGTCATGTGACTCTCCCTCGCCGTTTCTGTTTCCCACAATGCCGCAGGAGAAGAGGAAATGGCAGGCCGAGATCGAGAACAAGAAGCGTCAGCTGGAGGACGACAGGCGAGCGCTGCAGCACCTGAAGGTGATGATGATGAATATATTTATTAGATAGAATGTTAGAGTACAAGTACAGTCACACAGTAGCATGTATTACAGTACGAGTACAGTCACACAGTAGCATGTATTACAGTACAAGTACAGTCACACAGTAGCATGTATTACAGTACAAGTACAGTCACACAGTAGCGTGTATTACAGTACAAGTACAGTTGCACAGTAGCATGTATTACAGTACAAGTACAGTCACACAGGAGCATGTATTACAGTACAAGTACAGTCACACAGTAGCATGTATTACAGTACAAGTACAGTCACACAGTAGCATGTATTACAGTACAAGTACAGTCAAACAGTAGCATGTATTACAGTACAAGTACAGTTACACAGTAGCATGTATTACAGTACAAGTACAGTCACACAGGAGCATGTATTACAGTACAAGTACAGTCACACAGTAGCATGTATTACAGTACAAGTACAGTCACACAGTAGCATGTATTACAGTACAAGTACAGTTACACAGTAGCATGTATTACAGTACAAGTACAGTCACACAGGAGCATGTATTACAGTACAAGTACAGTCACACAGTAGCATGTATTACAGTACAAGTACAGTCACACAGTAGCATGTATTACAGTACAAGTACAGTCAAACATCCTGTCTCAGAGGAGCATTTCTTGCGGTCTCGTTTCCGTTGAAAGTCCTTCGTACATAAATCATCCACAATCAACAATACAAATTTAACAATACAAATAAAAATAAAACCAATATTCAATAACTCAATTGATGCAACGTAACATTAGAAAAACAAAAATAAAATGATTTTACACCGCCAGTGCAAACTAACAATTAATCTAAAATAAATTACACCTCTGATGCAAAATGACAATGGATGAAAATAAATTACATATTATACTTGTTTGCAACTAGTCTTGTTTAGTGGCCATAAACATATAAATTGTAGTCTATTTTAACCCTGCGCCCATAAGACCCCCCCCCCCCCCAAACAAAAGAAGGTAGTAAACTAACCTTACTTCAGCAATACAGCAATATCTCAATCTCATAAATTCAGGAAAACCGAAACTTTTTTTTTTTTTCTTGAAGTTATCTCATAAATTCAGGAAAACCGAATTTTTTTTTTCTTCAGTGAATGCAATAAGCTTCCGTACTTATTTAACCGTGAAGTCGTAGATTTCTTTGGTACGATGCTAAATTAAGTCGGGGGCACGGTGACATCGCTCAATGTGACGGCATCACGTCACTGATGAAATTGCTGCCATACTGCGTTGCTGTGCCTTTGATGTAGCTTGTCATCAAAGTTCAATTGATGTACTTATTGAACTTTGATGTCTATGTCTTTGAAGTCATTGAGTGGGAACCTATTTATACAAGCACACGAATCCTCTCGGGTAGCGCTTTTCTCAACACTCGTATGTACAAGAAAGAGATGCAAGCACCAGTATGGACCTCCAAGGACACGGGTCTGGTCCCCCCAGGAAAAGCCAAGAGTCTGGTCCCCCCAGCAAGAGTGACGAGTCTGGTCCGTCCAGCAAAAGTGATGAGTCTGGATCTCCCAGCAAGAGTGACGAGTTTGGTCCTTCCAGAAAAGACGTCGTCCCTGCTCGGTGATGTTTTCCAAGACTTTCTTGGGAAACTGACCGACAAAGAGTGGGACGGCCTGCAGGCAGGGACCACCGACCAGAAGACTGAAGCACGTCTTCTGGACATGAGTCGTGATATAATCAAAGTCGTGGCCGACTCAGTGAGTCACACGCTTCTGGAACAATCTCCAGAACTGTGTGAGCAAAGCACTTCTCCCCCGACATCAAACACGTCAGGGACCAGCCTTCCTGTTGATACAGAGGAAGTCCAGGAAGCGCTGGACGAAGTCCTCCCGCCGGTCCTTGCCTCGACGATGGGTGCTCCAGAGATGATTGAGACTTTGGCTCCGTACGAGATATCGCGTCTGGTGTCCAAAGAAGTCATGAAGAGCTTACGCAGCAGCCTCAAAGAAGCTGCAAACGGCGGGCAGGAGGCAGCGGGAGGTCCCAGCCCCACGCAGCTCTCCATCGTGCGACACTTCAGGAAGCTGCTGCAGAGATTTGCTCAGAAGAGTCGCAAATTCCTTTGCTGGTTGAAAGAGGAAGAGTCGGCAGCGAAGGACCTCGCCTCGCCGGAAGGATCTGAGCCTGAGGACTCCATGATGGGAGATCTGATCCCTTCCATTCAGATGGGAGATGTGTTCCCCTCAGAATCGACCATCAACAACGCCGTCGATAAAGCCGTCCTGGAGATCCAAGCTTACTACGAGAACAAGGACAAGCTCGTCTGTGAACCCGCAGAGAGCGAGACAGAAACTCCTCCAGAGCTACCAGGGGCCCCTGCCATCGTGGAAGGGGGGGTGCCTTTGGTACCCGAGGGGGAGGAAGGTCTCCCCGCAGCAAGGGTCTGTGGTCCGGAAGACAGGAGCGATGTCCGAACGGCATCGTCGCCCGAAGGCCTGGAGAAGCAGTGTGGCTGGATCGTCACGGTGCTTCTCTCAAAGATCTTCCAGGGCAAGAACATTCCTGTCGCCGACATGATGGAGATCAAGGAGATGATGACGAGTGTGCTCGTCTCCAGTGTCCAGGAGTCGTCCATCACTCTGGAGATGGACACAAAGCAGGTCGACAAGCTCGCCAGACGTGTCCACAAGAAGTTATGCAAACTGATGGGCACCCATTGGACAGTCTGCATGAACATGATGGGGAAGAGGACGGGGATTTATAAGATCGTTGCCGACACCCTGATCAGATGTCTGGAGAAGACGAGGAGACCGAACCCATTCGTTCGGGTCATCCGGTCTGTTTGTGGCCTCTTCCGCAGGTCCAAGAGCTCCAAAGACCCGTCCAAGCCCTGATGAGACTTTCGTGGCGTGTGCGCCCGCTTCCCCGGCTTGCAGGTCGTAGGTGTTGCAGCGCCTACGGCAGCTGGCTATGGGTGAGAGGCAGGGTGCACCCCGAACAAGTCGCCAGGACACCGATACTGGACTGGCTACAGATGGGGAGTCGTTGTTTTTGACTCTCCTCTGACCTGCCAGTCTCTCTCTCAACCCGGCCGGTCAGACAGATGGCCGTCCCCATGAGCTTAGGTTCTGTCCAAGGTTTCTGCCTGTTAAAGGGCAGTTTTTCCTTGCCTCCGTTGCCAAAGCGCTTGCTCTTGCGGGTCAAGTTGGGTTCTGTCGTTTCCACGTGATCGCGTCACGAATTCACGAAACACAAACGAATTGAATAAAACATTTAAAGGCTATCATCGTCTCGTCTATTACATTGTTCTGTATCTGTAATAACTACTTGCAGTTCTCTGGTGGTTCTGCTGGATCCGATTGGGCTGTCAAAGTCTCGGCTGATGATGAAACTATTAGAGGCGGCTACACCCCGGACAAGCCGCCAGTTCATCACAGAGTCATCGGCATGTTCTCCCCGTGTCTGCGTGGGTTCTCTCCGGGTTCTCCGGGTTCCCCCCAAAAACATGCTGAACATAGGAAATAAACACTTTGTTGTGTTAATACTAAACCCGCTCATTAATATTTATTTGAATTAAACAGCTGATGAACTTCAGATTTTTCTAATAAACCTAAAACAATCAAACAGTCTGAATCATTCTGCTCCGGAACACACAAGTCGGACTCCAGCCGCCAGAGCGCAACGCTGAACGCTAACAGGCTAGCTTAGCAGCGCGCACGACCCGAGCCCGAGCCCGAGCCCGAGCCCGTCATCAGCGGGTCCGAACGACACGGAACTCGGCAGAAGATCAAACGGCGAGGAGGCGTCGGAGAGGTTTAGCCGCCTGGGTCCTTCTGTCAGAAGCCAGCAGCAGCAGCGGCGCCACTTAGCACGTTAGCATTTAGCTGAGCAACTTACCGGACTCATATCATCATGTTAATGTCATCATGTGCTGCAGGAAGTGGACAGTCCCCCCCCCCCCTTATTTAACACGAGTACTATGACATGTATGCCACATATTTTAACTATGTTTTAGTTAATATTTTAAGCTTTAATTTGCTTAAATTGACAATGACTACAGTATATTAAAAGAAAACTGGCATTTTTCAAATGCCTGTTTTTTCTTCAGGTCAAAGATCAAATGGTGCTGTTGACCCCATGAACTGGCCCATTGTGTGTGTGCGTGTGTAGTCAGCTGTGTTCCAAAGAGACTGAAAAAAAATCCCTTGAGCTAAATATAAAAAATAACACGCCTGCATAATGAGGTAACGCCTCTCCCCCCCTCCCACACGCGCATGCACGCAGTTATATCTGCATCTGGCTACATTATGCACATTCACAAAAACACATACTTGGAGCATTTAAATAAGTGAATGTAAATATTTTTGCAATGAACAGTACCATACCAGGCTTTGTATGGTCTTAAATTCACGGTCCCTCTAGATTAGAACTACAACATAAAAAAAAAAAAAAAAATTATTATTGTTTTTAATAATAATAATAATTATTTTTATTTTTATTATTATGCATTTTATCTATATAATAAATCATGAAGGCACACGTGATCACAGGAAGTATGCAGGGCGTATATATGCATATGATCAACATTCAAGTACAAGAATTGTATTTGAATCTAACTCTTCAAATAACGAGCACAACAAAAGCAGTTCAGTGTCATATAATCCATACATTAAATTAAAAGGAATAAAAATGATCCAAACATTTTACCCCTCTATATGATCTGTAAATTGCAATAATCTGAAACAATGATAGACGGAAACCGGGCAGAACTGTGAAAGGATGACCCAAAGATGGCGCCAAAAAGTGGGGCCAATTAAAGCATAGCACAAAGCACGGCTAGTGATGCCTCATTCGTCCATCTCTGAGTCACTCAATTTAGATTAGCCCCGCCCTGGTCACATGACGCCGGCGGATGAACCTCAACAAGGGGGCGGGGACACTATCCGTCATGAACTTCCTGTCTGTACGCAGTCGAAGGCGCTGAGGGAACGCTGGCTGCTGGACGGAGCGCCCTCTGCTGGACAGGAACAGGATGAAGCGAAGCAGGACGAGGCCAAGACCAGGAGCCTGGAGGACATCATCAACAGGTCTGGTCCGGAACCAGGAGCCCGGAGGACTCGGTTCTGATGCGGGCCCAGAACTCACTCTGCTTCCTGGTGCTTTGTAGCTTGGAGGAGGAGCTGCAGCGTCTGGAGGCTGGATCCGTGTGTGAGAGCGTCACACTTCCTGCAGTGAGCACACGCACACGCACGCACACACACACAGGCACGCACGCACACGCACACACACACACACAGCTCCAGGCAGAGCAAAGTAGTCAGATTACATTAGGATGGACACAGGATGAGAGATTAGAAACGTCCACCGTTTCAGACGAAGGAGGGGCGGAGCTTAGGTCAGCGGCTCATTGGAGTTGCTGTTTCTGTTTCCTGTCGGGCTAACGGTGACTTCCTGTCTCTGTGTTGGCAGGCGCCGTCAGGATCAGTTCAAGGTGAAGTTCTTCTTCCCTGTTTTTTGTGTCACTGTTTTCTGTCCTCATTGTGTCTCTGCGATCAGATGGACAGGTCAAAGGTCACGGCGGCAACCGCCAGCAGGACGTAGCTGCAGCTTCAGGACAAGGTGAGAGTCTGTTCAGAAGTAATCAGATACGCTAACGGCTAGCAGATGTTGTAATGTTAGCTACAGTGCTAGCTCAAGCTACTGCACTCCTTTCTTTCCCATGAGCCCTTGCAGAGGTCAAGGTTCACAAAGGTCGTCCAATGAACAAACCGAGCGAAGCGGCGGAGGAGACGAAGAGAGGTGAGTCACGGAGGAGGAGCCAACGACGACATCGGGCTCTGATTGGATGCTTCACTTCCTGTTTTCTTTGCGTCACGCCACCGGCCGGTTCGTCTACGGGGGTTTCTGTGGGCGAGAGGCGGGGCACACCCCGGACGCGTCGCCAGCGCACCGCATGGCCACACACACACACCTACCGTCCGTAGGCGTTCCGTCTGACCACCTGTTTCATGTTTCCTACTGTGAGGCCACAGCGCTACCCACTGCGCCGCCCCTCACTTTTAAACGCGTCGCCACGACAACATTCTCTGTCTGTCTGTCTCTTCTGGCTGTCTGTCTGTCTGTCTCCCTGTGCGGTTGAATGTGTGACGTCTGATTTCATTTCCTGTTAAAGTTTAATATCAGATGTGTACTCTTTGTCATACTCTCTGTGTATGTTTGTGTGTGTTGACCTTGTGTGACCTCCTCTATGCCCCGCCCCCTCCTCCCCAGCCATGTACTCGGTGGAGATTAAAGTAGAGCGGGACAGGGTGACGGGGGAAACCAGGGTTCTGTCCACTAACACCACACTTCCTGTTGACCTCTCTCACCAAGGGGTCAAGGTTTACGAGGACGAACGGAAAGGTGATGTCAGCAAATCAAAGATAAAAACTGTGAAAGCTTGAGACGTTAGCAGCTGAAGCAACGATACTTTACGCACCAGCTAGCCTTTGTTGTACGCTAGTCTCTGTTGTACGCTAGTCTCTGTTGTACGCTAGTCTCTGTTGTACGCTAGTCTCTGTTGTACGCTAGTCTCTGTTGTACGCTAGTCTCTGTTGTACGCTAGTCTCTGTTGTACGCTAGTCTCTGTTGTACGCTAGTCTCTGTTGTACGCTAGTCTCTGTTGTACGCTAGTCTCTGTTGTACGCTAGTCTCTGTTGTACGCTAGTCTCTGTTGTACGCTAGTCTCTGTTGTACGCTAGTCTCTGTTGTACGCTAGTCTCTGTTGTACGCTAGTCTCTGTTGTACGCTAGTCTCTGTTGTACGCTAGTCTCTGTTGTACGCTAGTCTCTGTTGTACGCTAGTCTCTGTTGTACGCTAGTCTCTGTTGTACGCTAGTCTCTGTTGTACGCTAGTCTCTGTTGTACGCTAGTCTCTGTTGTACGCTAGTCTCTGTTGTACGCTAGTCTCTGTTGTACGCTAGTCTCTGTTGTACGCTAGTCTCTGTTGTACGCTAGTCTCTGTTGTACGTTAGTCTCTGTTGTACGCTAGTCTCTGTTGTACGCTAGTCTCTGTTGTACGCTAGTCTCTGTTGTACGCTAGTCTCTGTTGTACGCTAGTCTCTGTTGTACGCTAGTCTCTGTTGTACGCTAGTCTCTGTTGTACGCTAGTCTCTGTTCTACGCTAGTCTCTGTTCTACGCTAGTCTCTGTTGTGTATCATTGATCACTGATTGAACGTGGAACCCGACTCGGACGCACACGCACTCCTCTCGTCCTTCAGCTGGACATCGGCTGTGTCCCTGCTAGGAATCAGATCCTTATTCTGTATCTGTCCCCTAGTGGTCCACGAGATGAACGGTGAAGATGGCGTCCAACTGCTCAGCTACACCGAGGTTGAAGAGCTTATCCACAAAGCCGACGAGGCCTCGGTGATGTCGCAGACCGGGGACACAGCGGAGGTCCAGGAAGACGCGGATCACCGGCCGCTGCCTTTACACCACCTGGAGATCACCGGGTTGGAGGCCAAACCGGGAGGGGAGCCGAGCGCGGCCGAGGCCGGCACAGAGAATCCTGTCACCATGGTGTTCATGGGGTACCAGGACGTGGAGGACGAGGACGAGACCAAGAAGGTGCTGGGGCTGCGGGGCACGGTGAAGGCGGAGCTGGTGCTCATCGAGGGCGGCGACGGCAACACCTCACCGGTCCAAGGGAAGGAGGACACATCGCCGTTGTCTCCGCCCGTCTCAACTGCCCAGCTGGTCTCTGCCAAACCTCCAGAGGCGGCGGCGGCGGCGAGTAACGGGGAGACTGCGGGGGAGGCAGAGGAGCTGAGGGGAGGAGAAGTGGTGATGAAGAAAGAGAAGCAGCCGTGTAAGTGCTGTAGCGTGATGTGAACCTGCAGAGGGCGCTGGTGAAGTATCATCGAACTAAGCTCCACCCACTGCCCATGGCCGCACCTCTAACCAGACTTCACTTCCTGTTTCTTCAGGAAGTGCAAAACCAGGTTAAAACAATAGAAGGAATAATAAGTATTTATATGTATATATTGTGCAAGTAGTATGCGTATCTAAAAAATAAATGTATGCATGTCGGATGTAATAAAAAGAAATGGATCGATAATTGTGTGTAAACCGTCTTTGATCTGGACAGGAAGTGGGCGTTTGTTATGTTAGTCTGAAGCCGTGTGGCTTTGATCTGGACAGGAAGTGACGTTTTGTGTGTTAGTCTGAAACCATGTGGCTTTGATCTGGACAGGAAGTGGGCGTTTGTTATGTTAGTCTGAAGCCGTGTGGCTTTGATATGGACAGGAAGTGACGTTTCGTGTGTTAGTCTGAAACCATGTGGCTTTGATCTGGACAGGAAGTGGGCGTTTGTTATGTTAGTCTGAAGCCGTGTGGCTTTGATATGGACAGGAAGTGGCGTTTCGTGTGTTAGTCTGATGTCCCGAGGCCGCGTGGTTTCGTTACCTGAGGGTAACGCCTCCGGAAGCGCCGACCCGGACCGTCGCTGAATCCGCTTCCCAGAGATCTCAGCGGATTGATGCTGGGTTAGGGAATCACTTCCTGTTTGAGCTGCAGTAGGAACTTCTACAGCCGCCTCCTGTTGCCATGGAAACTGTGTGTGTTGCTGAGCAGGAGAATTTGGGGAATTCTGCTGACCAACAGAAACACACACACACACACGCACACACACACACACACACACACGGCTCTGGGTCAGCCAAACCGCACACACACACACACACACACACGCGGCTCTGGCTCAGTCCTCCATCGGCTGCTGAACCTTCCAGGTGAGTCGATTCTCGATTTGTTCTTACCTGTGTGACATCATGACCTACCTGTCGGCCTGATCGGCTGCTTGATGATCTTTATTGATCATTTTATGGGAACAAATGTTAAATGTCAGCTCCGCCCACTTTGAGCATTCAAGCTATTTGATTGGACACAGCTCAGTCTGAAATCATGTTTACGAGTGATGTCATCTGTTTACATCACCGATGTTTGTTCACAAGGGCTTTTGCACGCACACACACACACACACACTTATATATATATATGTGTATTATATATGTGTACATACAAAATAATTTACGCAATTGTCCGTGTTGTTTTGACCGCTTGCATTTCATCTGAAGAGCTCGATTGTGATTGGTTCCTGCTGACCGGACCGACCAGAACCAGTCGGAGCCGGGATGTTCAGGTACACTCCTCCGTGGCGGGTCCTCTGTCACAGCCTGGAGGACACCAAGGTGAGATCCGGAGCGGTGGGGACAGGAAACCGGCCAATCGGAGTGGGGAAATGTCTAAAGTTAACATCGCTGAACTGGGATCAGCCTCAAGACAGCGCCTGATTGGTCGAGCCTGTAAAGCTCCTCCTACGTCGTGTTTATCATCAGCTGATTCTGGTTTTCCATGGAGGATCTGGATCTGGATCTGGATCTGGATCGAACGTCTGGCCTTCATAGGTCCGTCATGATCTGCACCGCCTGCAGGGGCAGCGTCCCGTTGGCACCCCGCCTGTTGCCGTGCCGACCCCTGATGCATCATCTGGATCCACATAGAGCAGGAACATCAGGAAACCAATTTTTATATTGATCATAGCAATTAGCCAAAAACAATTTAAATACATTTTCTTCAAAGAGCTGTTTGATGCTCCGAGTTCAAAGGTGACAACTGTCAGTGTGAGTGTGTGTGTGTGTGTGTGTGTGTGTGGTGGGCGGAGCCTCTGATTGGCCGATAGTAGCTGATCTTTGTCCCGTCAGTGTTTCAGTCTGAGCTTCAGCTGCTGCAGACAGAAACTGATCTCAGGTAAGGAAACCACTTTATTTAAATAAAGAATCTTTATTTAAATGTACAAAGACGGTGAAAATGTTCCCATTTAAAATACTAACTGCTCGTTCAATGTGACGGTGACTATTGATTCATTGATCGATTGATTATTTTGAGTTTGACGTTTCATGTAATTTATATTATAAACGTATAAATTGTTCAAATTCAGGAAGAAATAAAACTTTATTCTATTTGTCCACCGAATGAATGAACGTGAACGTTCGTCCTTGCTGTGTGAAGTCGACTGCGCTGCCCTTGGCGCCACCTACAGGTGACGGCTCGAGGCTTTTTGCTGAGTCATGCGTTGATCCCCGTCCTCGTGGCGTTGGATATCGGAGGTATTGATCAGGGAGACCTTAAGAACGAGGCAGGTGAGGTCATGTTTGACACCTCTGTCTTCCTGTCCTGATGGAGGACGCATGGCGTCCACCTGCTCCAGCCCGCGGTGACCTCTGACCTTCTGTCTGTCGCCTGCAGTCCGCCTGATAAACAGCTTATCAGCTGACAGCAGCAGGCGGGGCTTATCACCCACACACACAGGTCCACCCGGGCAGCCTCAGGTGGGGACTGTAAGGTGCCCCCCCGAAAAACATCTTTCGCACAATCCGCTCTCTCTGTGAAAGGTGCTAGTCTGTGGAATCTGCTCCCTGTCCACCTAAAATCTATGACACAATTGGTCTCCTTCAAAAAAGAAACGAAATCTTGGATGTGCAAGCAGCAGCACTGTACCCATGTTTAAATGTGTACATAGTTTTATTTCTAACATTTCTTTTTTATTACTGTCTTGTTTTATTCTTAATTGTTTTAGTTCTGTGATAAAATCGCATAGATGACTTTTTAAAACAATTTTCCTTCCTTTCCATGTTTGGAAATGGATATCTGTGTTGGAAGCCCATCTGTGGACAGGTGCTGCAAATTAGCTTCAGCTATAAGCGCTATAATGCAGGCATCAGATACTTGTGCTACATGTGTCTATGTTTTGTCTTTGTCCACATTCAAATAAACCAGAAATAAATAAATAAATAAATAACATGCTAGGATGCTAAAGTAATGCTAGCTGCTTTTACAGACGCGCCGGCATCTGTTTGTTTTCTGAATGGATTGAAGCGACCGATTGACTCGAACGAAGACATTGATTAAATACCTGAGGACAGGTAGACCAGAGACCTGTCCTCAGGTAGACCAGAGACGCTGGTCAGACACACCTGGCTTTAGAGAAGATGGAGACGCACAGGTAGACCAGCGTCTCTGGTCTACCTGTCCTCAGGTAGACTGATCTTTACGCCCCTGACATGTGATTGGTTTGTCTGACTGTCAGCAGAATTACAAACTACCCGTCAGGATCGTTAAACGCTAGCAATGCTAACCGAGACGACTCCTGGATCCAAAGTACCTTCTGATAACGCTGGCAGTAAAATGGGTTGTCGCAGATCAATCAGATATAAAAAACTTTATTGATATTCCTCAGAAAAAACAGATGACAAGAACTTTTTCTCAAGTACTTCTACTTCTATATTATTGTTATTAATTAAGCGTAAAGACACAGGACAGAAATGTCCAGGGAAGACAGGAGGACGAAGACACCATCTATCAGCAGCACACAATGCAGGACTGACCTCTGAACCCAAAAGACACACCTGGATGCATCTCTGCATAACGGCTCGCCTGAGGGTGGGCGGGGCAACAACCCTTCACCTTGATTCGTTAGTCAGGGTTCATGACTCCCAGGAGCATTAGCATTCATAAAGGAAATGCTAATGCTCCTGGGAGTCCGGTTGCCTTGGTGGTTTCGGCCCCTTCTTTGTTTCCTGCTCCAACAGGAGTTTAAGGATCTAAACGTCTCTCAGAACTGAAGAAGACTCCAGGATGAAGGTGAAACGTCTTCAAGTCCAGTTGACTCTTCTTTTTTACCCTTCATCATTTACCCAAATAGCAGTGTGTGTGTGTGTTTATGTATGTGTGTGTGTGCGTGCGTGTGTGTGTGTGCATGTGTGTGTGTGTAGGTGTGTGTGCGTGCGTGTGCATGTGTGTGTGTGTAGGTGTGTGTGTGTGCGTGTGCGTGTGTGGGTGTGCATGTGTGCGTGTGTGCGTGCGTGTGTGTGTGTGTGTGTGTGTGTGTGTGTGTGTGCGTGTGTGTGTGCATGTGTGTGTGTGTAGGTGTGTGTGTGTGCGTGTGTGGGTGTGCATGTGTGCGTGTGTGCGTGCGTGTGTGTGTGTGTGTGTGTGTATGTGTGTGTGTGCGTGCGTGTGCATGTGTGTGTGTGTAGGTGTGTGTGTGTGCGTGTGCGTGTGTGGGTGTGCATGTGTGCGTGTGTGCGTGCGTGTGTGTGTGTGTGTGTGCGTGCGTGCGTGCGTGTGTGTGTGTGTGTGTGTGTGTGTGCGTGTGTGTGTGTGTGTGTGTGCGTGTGCATACGATAATAAAAGCGTTTGACCTTGCTGACTGAAGCTACACAAACATGTCTTTTAATTACATTTTATATAATAACAATATACTAATATTCTCTAAATACTCTTATTATAAATGATTATTGATTGATATTTTAGGCTAACCGTTTGACCTGAAAGACTCAGAATCCCACAATCCTTTGCAAGACTGAGACTTTTGGGTCATTTCGTCATCCAGTACTGACTCCTCCCAGAAAAGCCTGATGCGGTGGTTTCCGTAGAAACGGCCTACTCTGTCTTTACCGTGGTGATCATTCTCTCCCCAGTGTAATGACCTCTCTGTGGTTTCCATGGTAACAGGCGTGTCTTTCGTTTCAGAGACTCTCGGCAGGTGACTGTCAGGATTGTGAAACTCCTCCTCCATCACGACGCCCGCCCCCCGCGTGCGCCACAGCGCCCCCTGTTGCCATGGACACCCCAAGGAAGTGGGCGCTGAGACCTCTCTCCCCTCTGCTGCAGCCGTCAGACCTGCACACCGTCGCCGGGCCCCCCCTGACCGACCCTGTCCTTGCTGCTCACGGTCACTTCTCGGTGGTCGTCTCCTCACAGCAGGGGGGCGGGGCCGGGGCCGGGGCCCAGCAGGATGGGGAGACGTGTCCCAGCAGCCCCAGCAGCCCCAGCAGCAGCTCTGGCTCTCACTGTGGGTTCTACTCCTTTGTGGAGGACCCAACGAGTCCAGAGGCCGAGCTGAACCGAGCCTGGATGGTCTCGCCCCAGAGGACGGCTTACCTGGCGACCCTGAAGGAGGACAACGGATTCAAACTACAGACCTACGCCAGCAACAGGAAGCCGCAAAGTCTCTTCCCAGAGAACAACGAAGACTCGCAGTACGAAGCGGGTCTGGACAAAGACATCAAAGTGGTCCGGGTGGAAGAAGACCGGCAGGTCCGGCAGGACATCATCCGCAGCCAAGCCCCGAAGAAGAAGCCGCCACTGACCGGGTCCCCAAACCACTTCAAAGAGGGTTTCGGGTTGAGCTCCAGTCCTGGCCGCTCCACACCAGAGCCCCCGTGGCCCCCGTGGCCCCCTGAGCCCGGAGCCGGACCCGTGGACCAGGGACAGGTGAACTTCAACGCTGCGCGAGAACAGTTTCTGCAGGTGGAACAGGACCAGCTGAAAACACTCAGCAGGTCATGTTCATACCTGAACGGGGCGGGTCGGAGGGGGGCCCCGCCTCAACCGCCAGACGGTCCGGACAAGAAGCCGGTGGCGTGCCGGCGCAGTGTGTTGGACGACCTGGACGACCTGGACTCGGGTTCCGTAAAGCGGTCTGTGGACGTGGGCGAGGTCGTGGTCAGTGGCCGTCACGGAAGCAGGAGCGCCACGGCGGCGCGGGACCACGAGACCCCGATCGAAAGGGAGATTCGGTTAATTCAGGAGCGTGAGGAAAAGCTCCGCCTCTCTCGGGGACTGAAGCACAGCGGCGCGGAGATGGTCCAGATCACGACCAAACGGCTGCAGGCGCCGCCGACGCCGGTCGAAGCCGGAGACGAGAGCCGCCTGAGCGTTCAGCGTGAGGTCCACAAGGACAACCGGAGACAAGGAGAACCTCAGCAGCAGGGAGGGGCCCCGTGGGGACACGGTCTCCAACAAGGAGAACCTCAGCAGCAGGGAGGGGCCCCGTGGAGACACGGTCTCCAACAAGGAGAACCTCAGCAGCAGGGAGGGGCCCCGTGGAGACACGGTCTCCAACCTGAAGAACCTCAGCAGCAGGGAGGGGCCCCGTGGAGACACGGTCTCCAACCTGGAGAACCTCAGCAGCAGGGAGGGGCCCCGTGGAGACACGGTCTCCAACAAGGAGAACCTCAGCAGCAGGGAGGGGCCCCGTGGAGACACGGTCTCCAACCTGAAGAACCTCAGCAGCAGGGAGGGGCCCCGTGGAGACACGGTCTCCAACAAGGAGAACCTCAGCAGCAGGGAGGGGCCCCGTGGGGACACGGTCTCCAACAAGGAGAACCTCAGCAGCAGGGAGGGGCCCCGTGGAGACACGGTCTCCAACAAGGAGAACCTCAGCAGCAGGGAGGGGCCCCGTGGAGACACGGTCTCCAACAAGGAGAACCTCAGCAGCAGGGAGGGGCCCCGTGGAGACACGGTCTCCAACAAGGAGAACCTCAGCAGCAGGGAGGGGCCCCGTGGAGACACGGTCTCCAACAAGGAGAACCTCAGCAGCAGGGAGGGGCCCCGTGGAGACACGGTCTCCAACAAGGAGAACCTCAGCAGCAGGGAGGGGCCCCGTGGGGACACGGTCTCCAACAAGGAGAACCTCAGCAGCAGGGAGGGGCCCCGTGGAGACACGGTCTCCAACAAGGAGAACCTCAGCAGCAGGGAGGGGCCCCGTGGAGACACGGTCTCCAACAAGGAGAACCTCAGCAGCAGGGAGGGGCCCCGTGGGGACACGGTCTCCAACCTGGAGAACCTCAGCAGCAGGGAGGGGCCCCGTGGAGACACGGTCTCCAACAAGGAGAACCTCAGAAGCAGGGAGGGGCCCCGTGGAGACACGGTCTCCAACCTGAAGAACCTCAGCAGCAGGGAGGGGCCCCGTGGAGACACGGTCTCCAACCTGAGGAACCTCAGCAGCAGGGAGGGGCCCCGTGGAGACACGGTCTCCAACCTGAAGAACCTCAGCAGCAGGGAGGGGCCCCGTGGAGACACGGTCTCCAACAAGGAGAACCTCAGAAGCAGGGAGGGGCCCCGTGGAGACACGGTCTCCAACAAGATGAGGACCAGCGACGAGGAGACACACCTCTGCGTGAGTCTGGAGGAGACGACGTCTTCCTGCCACCGTGCTGTCCTCATCGACATTCTGCAGAAACGGAATTGGACATCGTCCGTCTTCATTCGGCTCCGTGGTCCTGCTCTGTGAGCGTCTCTCAGGTTCAGGACCAAAAAACGTCCTCCTCTCCCCACTTGTCCTCTCCAGTAGGGACGCCGCTCGGTGACATGCCTTCGACAACGCCTCGGACCTGGAGGGACAACCTGCTGTCCTCTGGCCTGCGGTCAAGAGGACGAGGTCCTCCAGATTTTATCCAGAAGGAGATCAAGGAGGATCAGAGACGGGAGCAGGAGCTCCGGGACCTGAAGGAATCAAGCGTGGAGACCTTCTGTCCTGCTCCTCTGGTGGAACAGGCTGAACAAATGTCCATCAGGCAGTTCTACCCACCTGGAAGCAAAGGTACGTCCTCGTCCTCGTCCTCGTCCTCCTCAACACCTGGTGCTGGAACAGTCCCGGTCCTCTGGTACCGCCGGGGCGGTCCGGACCTACAGACTCTATGCCTTGAGCTGTCGGTTGGTTGGGTGGATGGATGGATTGTTGGATGGTTTGTTGGATGGTTTGTTGGATGGTTTGTTGGATGGTTGGATGGTTGGTTGGATGGATGGTTGGATGGATGGATGGATGGTTGGATGGTTGGTTGGATGGATGGTTGGATGGATGGATGGTTTGTTGGATGGTTTGTTGGATGGTTGGATGGTTTGTTGGATGGTTGGTTGGATGGATGGTTGGATGGATGGATTGTTGGATGGTTGGTTGGATGGATGGTTGGATGGATGGATTGTTGGATGGTTTGTTGGATGGTTGGATGGTTGGTTGGATGGATGGTTGGATGGATGGATGGATTGTTGGATGGTTTGTTGGATGGTTGGTTGGATGGATGGTTGGATGGATGGATTGTTGGATGGATGGTTGGATGGATGGATTGTTGGATGGTTTGTTGGATGGTTTGTTGGATGGTTTGTTGGATGGTTGGATGGTTGGTTGGATGGATGGTTGGATGGATGGATGGATTGTTGGATGGTTGGTTGGATGGATGGTTGGATGGATGGATGGTTTGTTGGATGGTTTGTTGGATGGTTGGATGGTTTGTTGGATGGTTGGTTGGATGGATGGTTGGATGGATGGATTGTTGGATGGTTGGTTGGATGGATGGTTGGATGGATGGATTGTTGGATGGTTGGTTGGATGGATGGTTGGATGGATGGATTGTTGGATGGTTTGTTGGATGGTTGGTTGGATGGATGGTTGGATGGATGGATTGTTGGATGGTTGGTTGGATGGATGGATGGTTGGATGGATGGATTGTTGGATGGTTGGTTGGATGGATGGTTGGATGGATGGATTGTTGGATGGTTTGTTGGATGGTTGGTTGGATGGATGGTTGGATGGATGGATTGTTGGATGGTTGGTTGGATGGATGGTTGGTGGGTGGATGGTTGGATGGATGGATTGTTGGATGGTTTGTTGGATCCCTTATTTTCCAGTTGGATGTTGTTGATGTGACGCGTCGACCTTCATCCGACCGGCGTTGTTGGATGCTGTTAGCGAGAACGACCAAAGTCGTCTCAGCGACCCAGGGATCCAATCAGAAACTGATGACATCACTCTGGGAGGTACGAGGTCACGATGATGTCATTCATGTGTGTCCTTCTGTTGTGTTTCAGGGACGTCCAGCAGGTCCTCTCCGTGTCCTCACCTCTTCGGCCGCCCGCCTTCCTCCTCCTCCTCCTCCCCCCCGGCGGGGGTCCAGCCCTGGACCTCCTCCGCCCCCCCGGCGGAGGTCCAGCCGCCGCCTCCTCCTGTCAGAGGACTGACGGAGACGCTGCTGCAGGACTTTGAGGACAGGCGGGCCCAGCTGAAGCTGGAGGAGAGCTCAGTGAGTCTCAGGTTTCCTGCTGTGTCCTTTCAAAGTAAAGGTTGACTTCTAACAGCTGAGGTGGTATTAGTGCATTCTGTGGTGAATAAAGTTTATTCTAGTGAGACAAAGGACAAAGGACAAAGGACGGGTTTGAAATGGAGACGTTCTTTGAAGGTTCCTCTCTGGTTCTTTGTCTTCTCAGTACGCCGGGATCCTGCCGGTGGACGACGTGAACAATGAGGTGACCCGTTTACCGGAACCGAACCTCCATCAGCATAACTCGTCTTCGTCGTCTTCATCGTCTGTGTCTCTGTCTCTCTGCTTTCCAGGTTGTTGAGTCGACTCGTGTGATTTGCCATAAGAACCAGCGAGCTCTGCGCTGGGAGGCCGGAGTGTTTGCCAACCGGGGGGATCGATGAGACCCGGACCAGGACCGGGACCGGGACCGGGACCAGGACCAGGACCTGTGTGTGTGTGGGGGGGGGCTCAGTAGGACAGGTTTTATTTGCCGACTAGTCTTTTCTGATTTCCTGCTTCAGCTGAGATTAAAATGGTTTAATTCTGAACACCCCAGAGAAACACTGCTTCTCATTGGCTGTTGTAGATGAGGCCACGCCCCCTCGCTGTCTATAAACTATCAGAAAGACGCTTTGAGTATCGTGTTCATGTTTAATGAACATTTTATAAACTGGTTCGGGTGCAGCTCCGTCTGCGGCCTGTAAGCCGTCGTCCAATCAGATCGCAGCTCTGAATACTGCTCTGGCTCCTTCAAAATAAAAGACGTATAGTCGTGAAAACAGCGAGTTATTGTAATGATGAACTGATCGCACGCACACGTCCATGTATTCTCGGCTGCTGTTGCCATGGTAACACGCCTGCTGCTGGATGGAGATGTGGGTGTGCTGGTTCCGACCGGCTTTGAATCGGGTTCAGAATAGATAATTCTACGTTGACTTTTGTTAAAGCATTAAAATAAATAATAGTAAGCCTCAGTTAGAGCGGCCTTATCATCAGCCATCAACATCGTTGCCATGGAAACTGCATAATGAGCCTGGAGGCGGCGCAGTGTGTGTGTGAATCCTCTGATCAAACCTTCAGTCGTTTAGAACCGATCAGATTTGTGTTCTGGTGAAGATCAATAATAAAACAACGACTTAAAAGCTTCTGTCGAGGACCTTTAATTTGAACGTTGATCACAGAGCATGCAGCGTCGCTCTCCAGCTCCAACTCGCTCTTATTTTTATACACTTCATAGCAGCAGTTGTATTTTTTTGTGTATTTTTACTCTCTTTTTTCAGTCACAGATGCACAGATTAGATTCTGAATATGTTTTACATTCAAATGGAAATGTCGAGTGAGATCTTCAGCCTGAGATGACCTCATGCAACACACACAGACACGTTAGCAGTAGGCCACGCCCACAATCGGCTCAATAACTCCTATTTACAGACGCTCCAGGATTCCTGATCTGTTTCTGTGCAGGATAACAAAATCAATCCGAGGATTCTTCTGATCATCAAATATTAATGGGAATATTTGTTTTGAAACGATTCCCTCGTAGTTCCCTAAATGTCTCATGGATTCTGTCTGAGGAACGTTTTGTCTTTGTCTCACGGATTCTTTCTGAGGAACATTTTGTCTTTGTCTCATGGATTCTTTCTGAGGAATGTTTTGTCTTTGTCTCATGGATTCTGTCTGAGGAACGTTTTGTCTTTGTCTCATGGATTCTCTCTGGAACGTTTTGTCTTTGTCTCATGGATTCTCTCTGGAACGTTTTGTCTTTGTCTCATGGATTCTCTCTGGAACGTTTTGTCTTTGTCTCATGGATTCTCTCTGGAACGTTTTGTCTTTGTCTCATGGATTCTCTCTGGAACGTTTTGTCTTTGTCTCATGGATTCTGTCTGAGGAACGTTTTGTCTTTGTCTCATGGATTCTGTCTGAGGAACGTTTTGTCTTTGTCTCACGGATTCTTTCTGAGGAACATTTTGTCTTTGTCTCATGGATTCTTTCTGAGGAACGTTTTGTCTTTGTCTCATGGATTGTCTGAGGAACATTCTGTCTTTGTCTCATGGATTCTGTCTGAGAAACGTTTTGTCTTTGTCTCATGGATTCTCTCTGGAACGTTTTGTCTGTCTCATGGATTCTCTCTGAGGAACGTTTTGTCTTTGTCTCATGGATTCTCTCTGGAACGTTTTGTCTTTGTCTCATGGATTCTGTCTGAGGAACGTTTTGTCTTTGTCTCATGGATTCTGTCTGAGGAACGTTTTGTCTTTGTCTCACGGATTCTTTCTGAGGAACGTTTTGTCTTTGTCTCATGGATTGTCTGAGGAACATTTTGTCTTTGTCTCATGGATTCTGTCTGAGAAACGTTTTGTCTTTGTCTCATGGATTCTGTCTGGAACGTTTTGTCTTTGTCTCATGGATTCTGTCTGGAACGTTTTGTCTTTGTCTCATGGATTCTGTCTGGAACGTTTTGTCTTTGTCTCATGGATTCTGTCTGGAACGTTTTGTCTTTGTCTCATGGATTCTCTCTGGAACGTTTTATCTTTGTCTCATGGATTTTTTCTGGGAAGTATTTAAATCATCCTTAATAAACAAACATTCAGATTCACACGCATACAAACAGGGTCGACCAATCAGAAAGCAGCACACAAACAAACATGCTGAGAATCACTATAGCAACCAAACCATCACAACAAATGATGGTAATATACAATCAGTGGAAGGAGATTCATCTCACTGCAACAAACTGGCATAGACCCCGCCCCTCACAGGAGGCGGGGTCTATCCTGAACTTGGGATTGGTGGTTGTTGCATTTTTTGTGCTTCAAAAATTTAAAATCTCATCTCTGAGCTGTTGTGTCTGAACTTCACAATATTAACAGTCGCCATGGAAACCGCCCAGCATCCGGTTCTGCAGCTCAACGCTGTGGACGAGGATGAAGGATGAAAGTGTCCGGTCCGTGGTGGACAGGATGTTAGATCTGTCCCGTCCGTGGTGGACAGGATGTTAGATAAAACTATTATGTTGAGCAACGGAGAACCGGACCCCCCTGGATGGTGACCCAGCAGAACCTCGCTGTAAATAAGGCTTTTATTCTGAAAGGTCAGGGACTACTCCTTAAACCTTCGGCCGTGCAAACTCTTATAAAAGTTCTCCTGCTCAGTCTGGTGGCGACTCTCTCGATCCAAAAGAACCAGCGCCGTCTTGCGTCTCATGGCCATTTCCCTGTGTTGGGCCTCCGCTGACACCTCCACCTGTGGGTTAGGGGGGGGCGGGGCGGGGGCGGGGTCGATGGCGCCGCGAGGCGAGGCGGCTCGGTGTGGACGGAAGCTGCTGCCACGAGCGGCAGAGTCTCCTCGGGTCAGGCTGTTCAGGTCATACGTGTCTCGTGGGTCCCGCCCATTGGGCGACGCCCCCGCCCACTCCCACGGGTTCCCGTTCCCTGCGAGGGGCGGGGCTTGGGGCGGCGCTTGGACGACGGGATGGTGTGGCGAGTGGGCGTCCACCGTTATTATACCTGGTCCCTCGCGCTGCTCGTAGTTTGGGCGGGAGCGAGGGGAGTCGCTGGTGGACGAGGTACCTGAGCAGGTGGACGTGGTCTCGGAGGACTTGTCTCCTGAGGGGGGGGCGGGCAGGAGGCCCTGCTGCTTCGACATGGCGATGACGTGCATGAGTCGCGGCTGGTTGGCGGCGGCGCGGGCTGAACCCTCGCCGCCCGTCTTCTCCCGGATGGCGAGCCACTTGGCCCGGGTCAGGGCACTCTTTGGAGAAACTGGGGGGGGTCCAGCCTCGGGGATCTGCGGAGGTCTGGGGGTAGCCACAGCTTTGGCTCCCCCTGGTGGTGGGGTGGGGTTGCGGCTCGAGGGCGTCCTCCCAGACTGCACTGCGGGCTGGTAGATGGGGACTTGGGTCCCCCCGTCGTCTGTCCCCAGCCCGGATCCGTCCTCGCTGGCCCCCGTCTCGTCCCGGACACTCAGGCCTCTCATCTCCATGGACTTCTGCTTCCACTCAGACATGAGTTGCTGCGATCGCATGGGGTCCATGGGAACCTGCACCGCCTTCAGGCGCCGCTGGACCGGCTGGACCGGCTCCGGCGTGCTGGCCCCCAGCCCCCCGTTAGCGTTCATGCTAGCTCTGGGCAGCGTGTTGCTGAAGGTCAGCATCGTCTCCTTGCCCATGGGGCTGCGAGGAGCCAGCAGCTCCACGTCCACGCTGGCCCTCTTCAGGCTCCCCATGGAGTCCTGCTCCCGCTGCAGGGGCCCCAGGGGGGCTATCCGGTCCAGGGGGGCCGGCGCCGCCGCAATCTCATCGTTACTCTCTGAGGCAGAGGCGGGACCCTTGTTGTAGACGGACTCGTGTCCTCGCTCAGTCAGCGCTCGCAAAGGGTCCTCCTTTGGGGGCGGGGCAGGCGGGGGCGGAGTGATGTCATCAGAGGACTTGAAGTTGGCAACAGCGTGGAAGGCCTGAAGAAGAAAGCGAGCCTTTAAGACTTCCCTCTGCCCGGGGGGGTCCCGAGGTCTTCCCCGTGGTCTCCTCCCGGGGGGACGTGCCCTGAAGCTTTTAGCTTGGGGTGTGCTAGCGCCCTGCTAACACCCGTTTCATGCTAGGTGTTTCAGCTACGACGCTTTTAGCTCGGGGTGTGCTAGCGCCCTGCTAACAGCCCAGGTGTTTCGGGTACAAAGCTTTTAGCTCGGGGTGTGCTAGCACCCTGCTAACAGCCCAGGTGTTTCGGGTACAAAGCTTTTAGCTCGGGGTGTGCTAGCACCCTGCTAACACCCGTTTCATGCTAGGTGTTTTGGCTACAAAGCTTTTAGCTTGGGGTGTGCTAGCGCCCTGCTAACAGCCCAGGTGTTCCGGCTCTCACCAGGTAGGCGGCGATGAAGGCCCCGATGAGGAAGCCCACGTAGACGTCGATGGCGTGGCTGCGATGCTGCGTGATCTGAGTCAGGCCCGTCAACGCCGCCGCCATGGCGAACGCAAACACCAGAACGGGCTTCAGCAGCTTGGTGCTGTCGGAGATGGTCGCGTTGAAGTACATCTGAAAGCGAGACGGCGTTACTGAGATCGATGACTCGGCGGAAGACGAGCGCCCGTCCGGGTGAAATGCGTCCGCCGGCTTACAGAAACGTAAACGGCTGCGAAGGCAGACAGCGTTGCATGCTGGGAAGGGAAACTTTTCCTGCAGGACACAAAGAAGGGCGGAGCATTAGATTCCATCAGCCCCAACGACAGAACGGCAGAGGGCGTCCCACCTGGCGGCCATGATGGCGTGCTGGTCGTGACCCGAGCAGATGTCTTTGGTGACGTGGGCGTTTCTGTCACACGACACCCCGGCCAGCGTGTAGTTGGGTCGGCACACGGTGAGGAAGAACGGGGCGTGGCGTCCTGTCGACAGCTGGATGATGTCCGTGACCAGCGCCGTCGCACACAGGCCGAAAACGTGCACACCTGGACAGAGACAGCAGGCGCCAGGTTCTACGAGTGGCTCAGGTGTGGCTGCAGGTGTGGATGTAGGCGTGGATGTAGGCGTGGCTACAGGTGTGGATGTAGGCGTGGATGCAGGTGTGGCTGCAGGTGTAGGCGGGGCCTTACCTACGAAGCGCACCGTCCTCCTCAGGAAGGAGTTGAAGTTACATCCTCCTGCGTTGATGCTTCCTTCAGGTCTCCGGAGCTTCAGTCTGGACTGGAGGCAGTAGACGATTCCTTCAACCAGCATGATCTGGTGAATAAAACAAACACGCCCTCATGAGCACCTGAGTCCTGCAGGGAATACTAGTGTCGTATTACATGTGTTCTAAGTTCATTTAGAATGAATCATCTTTTACAAGAATAGACTTTGATGGGTTGGACTTTGGACATGTCCAGAGGAGAGGACGACCCAGGAGACGGGACATGGACGCAGTGAGGGAGGGCGATGCAAAGGACAGGGTGAGGTGGTTGCTATGGCGACAGCAGCAGGTTCTGGCGGTCCTACCGAGGCGGCGGGTCCAGCGAAGGCGAGGCTCAGCAGCATCAGCAGCGGGATGAGCTCGTCCCCTCCGTCCACGTAGGGCATGCTGAGCTCCCTGTCCCGGCAGCGGAACCCCACCCGGGCCGGCTGGACCACGTCGGTCAGCTCCAGGAAGTACAGAGACACCATCGAGGACGCCACGATGGGCAGCTGCACACAGGTGAGGACAGGCGAGGACAGGGGAGGACAGGCGAGTACAGGCGAGTACAGGTGAGGACAGGTGAGTGCAGGCGAGTACAGGCGAGTACAGGTGAGTGCAGGTGAGGACAGGTGAGCACAGGTTAGTACAGGTGAGTACAGGCGAGTACAGGCGAGTACAGGTGAGGACAGGTGAGTGCAGGCGAGTACAGGCGAGTACAGGTGAGTGCAGGCGAGTACAGGCGAGTACAGGTGAGTACAGGCGAGTACAGGCGAGTACAGGTGAGTGCAGGTGAGGACAGGTGAGCACAGGTTAGTACAGGTAAGTGCAGGTGAGTACAGGTGAGTACAGGCAAGTACAGGCGAGTACAGGCGAGTACAGGTGAGTGCAGGTGAGGACAGGTGAGCACAGGTTAGTACAGGTAAGTGCAGGTGAGTACAGGTGAGTACAGGTGAGTACAGGCGAGTACAGGCGAGTACAGGTGAGTACAGGCGAGTACAGGCGAGTACAGGCGAGTACAGGCGAGTACAGGTGAGTACAGGTGAGTACAGGTTATTAGCGCAGCAACATGATCCCCGATGGGAAACGCCTCCAACATTCACAGGAGGACGTTTACGTGCTATGACACCGTCCAATCACAGAGCGGCTTGGGGAACAGGCGGAGTCTGAATGAGGGGTCATGTGACGCCTCGACTCACCTCCACGAAGTAGAAACACGGCAGCAGAGTGACGCTGTCCTTCGGGGGCTTCTTCTTCATCTTCTCTGAGTTCATCATCATCATCAT
The DNA here is from genome assembly GCF_040956055.1 of Brachionichthys hirsutus. NCBI lineage: Eukaryota > Metazoa > Chordata > Actinopteri > Lophiiformes > Brachionichthyidae > Brachionichthys > Brachionichthys hirsutus. The sequence goes on along the minus strand of NC_090905.1, from coordinate 14,829,949 downwards.
CATGCTGACGGAGCTGCAACACACACACACACACACACACACACACGCACGCACACACACACGCACGCACGCACGCACACACGCACACACGCACACGCACACGAGGAAGAACCCTCTATCAGAACCTGGGGTTCCTCAGGGTTCTACTTTAGGCAAAGAGGGATTCGTGGCTGCTCTCTGATTGGCTGCTTTGCCTTTCACAGGACGCTCCTTATTTGGCTTTGTTTTCATGTCTTTGTAGTGACGTGATTGGACGATCCTCTGAACCGGACCCGGGTCCATGGGGGGCCGTTCAGCCTGGATCCAGCTCCGCGCGGCGCTTAGACCCGCTTGGTGGGAGGAACTGCCCCCCCTGGAATCAGGTCTACCCCCCCCATCACCAGAGCTCATCTTCATCCTGGCTCCCCCCAGGATCCAGGTCCAGGTCCCCCCCCAGGATCATGTCCAATAGGGTACAGAGAACACGCGTCACATCTTTACACCTGAACGTCAGACCAATCGGGGGCGGGGTTTAAACGCAGCGTTTCGGTCGAAGCGGACGGACAGACCGACGGTACCGCAGTGATCACGCCTCGGGGTGGACCGGCTCGGTTCTGAGTCCGTGTTTTATCGTCTGATGCAGGTAGAAATGCGTCAGAGGATAAACGCACGCACCTACACGCACACACACCTACACACACACGCACCTCAGACCACCGACCCGCTCTGGTTCCGGTCCCGGTTCTGTTGCCGATAGTCCCGATGGAGGATCTGTTCTCTCTAGAATGCAGCGCAGATCCGCGACTGTTCCGTTTTATGGCGATCTGCTGCTGCACGACGCGCGCGCGCATCTGCGTGTGTGCGTGTGTGTGAGAGAGAGAGAGAGCGAGAGAGAGAGAGAGAGATGAAGCTGTGACAAACGGAACATTTGTGTTTGTAGCTCGGATCATCGGAGAACAAGTTCTGTTTAATAAATCTTTTTATGTAAAGAAGTATAATAATAATAACAATTTTATTTCATGCTTCCGTGCACTGAAAGCGTCCAATCTGCTGCAGTACCTCCAGCAACCGTCGGGGGGCAGCAGAGTGAGGAGACGCAACCAATGTCCGCAGACAAGACGAAGAAGAAAGTGAAGACATGTTTTGTGATGCCTTCACTGACCTCACGGAACCCCGCTGTTCATTTACGGCGCACACAAAGACACAGAGACACACAAAGACACACAAAGACACACAGAGACACACAGAGACACACAAAGACACACAGAGACACAGAGACACACAGAGACACACAAAGACAGAGACACACAAAGACACAGAGACACAAAGACACAGAGACACACACAGAGACACACAAAGACACACAGAGACACAAAGACACAGAGACACACAGATACACACAGAGACACACAAAGACACACAGATACACAAAGACACACAGAGACACACAGATACACAAAGACACACAGAGACACACAAAGACACAGAGACACACAGATACACACAGACACACACAAAGACACACAGAGACACACCTAGACACACAGACACACAGAGACACACCTAGACACACAAAGACACAGAGACAGAGACACACAGAGACACACAAAGACACAGACACACAGACACACAGACACACACAAAGACACACAGAGACACACCTAGACACAGATACACACAAAGACACACAGACACACACAAAGACAAAGACACAGAGACACACAGAGATACACACAGACACACAAAGACACACAGAGACACACGAGACGTTGGACTCTCATGGACGGACCTGTCTCCTGTCCTCTGTCCCCGTTTAGTCTCTTCTGTTGTTCCAGCTTAAATCTGTGCTAAAGCTAGAAGCTGCACCAGGAAGAACAGAGCTTTTATTTTGAAGGTTTTATTGGAAACCAAATACAAAACAAACTTTATTTACACACAGAAGAACTGACATCAATGCCTGCGATGCGTTCAGGGGACCGTCGGAGGGATCCGCCTCCACAGCCCTCCACACAGACAGTTCTTGATCCAGCGCTGCTCCCACTGCTTCATGGCGTTCGTCTTGTTGGGAGAACGCAGCATCGTCACGCAGCCGCACCTGAACGCAACACAACGGGGAGACGGCGTCAACACAACGGGGAGACAACGGGGAGACAACGTCAACACAACGGGGAGACGACGTCAACACAACGGGGAGACAACGGGGAGACGGCGTCACCACAACGGGGAGACAACGGGGAGACAGCGTCACCACAACGGGGAGACAACATCACCACAACGGGGAGACGGCGTCAACACAACGGGGAGACGACGTCAACACAACAGGGAGACAACGGGGAGACAACGTCAACACAACGGGGAGACAACGGGGAGACAACGTCAACACAACGGGGAGACGGCGTCAACACAACGGGGAGACAACGGGGAGACAACGTCACCACAACGGGGAGACAACGGGGAGACGACGTCAACACAACGGGGAGACAACGGGGAGACAACGTCACCACAACGTCAACACAACGGGGAGACGGCGTCAACACAACGGGGAGACAGCGTCAACACAACGGGGAGACGGCGTCAACACAACGGGGAGACGGCGTCAACACAACGGGGAGACAACGGGGAGACAGCGTCAACACAACGGGGAGACAACGGGGAGACAGCGTCAACACAACGGGGAGACAACGGGGAGACGGCGTCACCACAACGGGGAGACAACGGGGAGACAACGTCACCACAACGGGGAGACAGCGTCAACACAACGGGGAGACAGCGTCAACACAACGGGGAGACAGCGTCACCACAACGGGGAGACAACGGGGAGACAACGTCAACACAACGGGGAGACAGCGTCAACACAACGGGGAGACAGCGTCAACACAACGGGGAGACAGCGTCACCACAACGGGGAGACAACGGGGAGACAACGTCAACACAACGGGGAGACGACGTCAACACAACGGGGAGACGACGGGGAGACAGCGTCACCACAACGGGGAGACAACGGGGAGACAACGTCACCACAACGGGAAGACAACGTCACCACAACGGGGAGACGACGTCAACACAACGGGGAGACGACGTCAACACAACGCGGAGACGACGTCAACACAACGGGGAGACAACGGGGAGACAACGTCAACACAACGGGGAGACAACGGGGAGACGACGTCAACACAACGGGGAGACAACGGGGAGACAGCGTCACCACAACGGGGAGACAACGGGGAGACAGCGTCACCACAACGGGGAGACGTCACCACAACGGGGAGACGGCGGGGAGACAACGGGGAGACGACGTCAACACAACGGGGAGACGACGGGGAGACAACGGGGAGACGACGTCAACACAACGGGGAGACGACGGGGAGACAGCGTCAACACAACGGGGAGACAACGGGGAGACGACGTCAACACAACGGGGAGACAACGGGGAGACGACGTCACCACAACGGGGAGACGACGTCAACACAACGGGGAGACGACGTCAACACAACGGGGAGACGACGTGCTATTCATGTTTTATTCTGCAGGTGTGTGACATCACTTCCTGTGGACTCACCTGGTGCATGCCTTGCTCTCCTCGGTGGGGGAAACGCCCATGTGGACACAACGTAGGTTGTCTGTCTTCTGAGACCCAGGACTCCTACACACACACACACACACACAAACACACACACGCCCCCCCCCCCCCCCACACACACACACACACACACGCAGTGTTCAGTCTGGATCCGGTCTGGGTTCCTGGTCCCGGTTCCTTCCGGTGCGTTACCTGGAGAAGACCTCCAGCGGGGCGGGGCAGCCCGGCCCAGGAAGGGGCGTGGCCTTTCCGAACTGCAGGCGCAGCGGCTGCCTCCCCTGCAGCCTGGCGACGACGCCGTCGTTCACCGGGAGCCAGTCCATGCTGGGGACCAGCAGCTGGCTGGGCAGCAGGCAGCACTCGTCCACCAGAGCCTCGTCGGGGTCCTGGGGGGGGCCGTCGTCCCGAGCTGAGGGGGAGGAGTCAGAGGGTCAGCGAGGGGGCGGGGCCCACACCCCCGGCCCCGCCCCCCCCCCCCCCCAGCCTCACAGCAGAGCCACAGCCGGGTGAGCAGCCGGAACAGCAGCTGCAGGCTGTCCTGCGTGTCCGACATGGCGGTGAAGGTGGGCAGGCAGCCCGGCTTCAGGAGCCCCCAGATCCGGATCACCACCAGCATCTCCCGCAGGACCCCCAGCGACGCCCCGTCCCGCATGAAGCCGAAGCCGGGCCGGACCACGGAGCCCTGCGGGGGCAGGAGGGGGAGGGGGGGTTGTCATAGCAACTCCTCACGTCTCAGAGGGCGGGGCTGCTCACCTGGTTGGGCAGGTTGGCCAGCAGGTAGAGCACGAAGTCGCCCACCCATTGGATGAGCTGCTGCAGGGACTGGAGGGGGGGGCCGTCCAGGACGAACTCCTCCGTCTTCAGGTTGATCATCACCTTATCGATGTCTGCGGAGGAACGGGGCAGGGCCACGCCCACCGGCAGGGCCACGCCCACCGGCAGGGTCACACCCACCGGCAGGGTCACGCCCAACGGCAGGGCCACGCCCAACGGCAGGGTCACGCCCACCGGCAGGGTCAGGGGCGGTCCTCGCCGCCCCGCCCCGCCCCGCCGTCTCACCTGTGTCCGTGTTCTTGGCGCAGATCTCCGTCAGCCGGTCTCCTGGACTCTTGTCGGGGTTGTTGAGGAGGTGTGGCCTCAGCAGAGACTTGAGGGTGGAGCTGATGGCGATGAGGAGCAGCTTGGCGTGGAAGTCGCACGCTCTGGCCGCCGTCGCCGTGGACAGTTTACAGAGAGACGCCTTCACAGCCACGATGCGAGTCGCCAGGACCTGAGACAGGTGGAGGTGCTTAGCGGCCGCCTCCTGGGGGGGGGCGCCGGGGGCGGGGCCTGCTGACCTGCTGCAGGGCCTGGTTCTGCCTCATGTACTCCTCGTGCAGCTTCTCCACCAGGTTGTGGACCATGGTGGGCTGGACGTGCAGCAGGACGTCCCACCAGTCGTAGCCCGTCACCATGCAGTACTCCAGCAGGAACAGCAGGTGGCGCAGCGCCGTGTTCAGCTCCAGCACCTGCCCCATGGACGGAGACACACGCAGCATGTGCAGCTGCAGCGGAGACAACAAGAGGTCAACGGCCGGGACGTCTACGGCCGGGACATTTACAGACGGGACGTCTACGGACGGGACGTCGACAGACGGGACGCCTACGGACGGGACATTTACAGACGGGACATTTACGGACGGGACGTCTACGGACGGGACGCCTACGGACGGGACGTCTACGGACGGGACGTCTACGGACGGGACCTCTACGGACGGGACGTCTACGGACGGGACGCCTACGGACGGGACGTTTACAGACGGGACGTTTATAGACGGGACGTCGACGGACGGGACGCCTACGGACGGGACGCCTACGGACGGGACATTTACAGACGGGACGTTTATAGACGGGACGTCTACGGACGGGACGCCTACGGACGGGACATTTACAGACGGGACGCCTGCGGACGGGACATTTACAGACGGGACGTTTACAGACGGGACGTCTACGGACGGGACGTCTACGGACGGGACGTCTACGGACGGGACGTCTACGGACGGGACGTCTACGGACGGGACGCCTACGGACGGGACATTTACAGACGGGACGTTTATAGACGGGACGTCGACGGACGGGACGCCTACGGACGGGACGCCTACGGACGGGACATTTACAGACGGGACGTTTATAGACGGGACGTCTACGGACGGGACGACTACGGACGGGACATTTACAGACGGGACGCCTGCGGACGGGACATTTACAGACGGGACGTTTACAGACGGGACGCCTACGGACGGGACGCCTACGGACGGGACATCGACAGACGGGACGTTTACAGACGGGACGTCTACGGACGGGACGTTTACAGACGGGACGCCTACGGACGGGACATCGACGGACGGGACATCGACAGACGGGACGTTTACAGACGGGACGTCTACGGACGGGACGTTTACAGACGGGACGCCTACGGACGGGACATTTACAGACGGGACATTTACGGACGGGACGTCTACAGACGGGACGCCTACGGACGGGACATTTACAGACGGGACGTTTACAGACGGGACGTTTACAGACGGGACGTTTACAGACGGGACGTTTACAGACGGGACGTCTACGGACGGGACGTCTACGGACGGGACGCCTACGGACGGGACATTTACAGACGGGACGTTTATAGACGGGACGTCGACGGACGGGACGCCTACGGACGGGACGCCTACGGACGGGACATTTACAGACGGGACGTTTATAGACGGGACGTCTACGGACGGGACGCCTACGGACGGGACATTTACAGACGGGACGCCTGCGGACGGGACATTTACAGACGGGACGTTTACAGACGGGACGCCTACGGACGGGACGCCTACGGACGGGACATCGACAGACGGGACGTTTACAGACGGGACGTCTACGGACGGGACGTCTACGGACGGGACGTTTACAGACGGGACGCCTACGGACGGGACATTTACAGACGGGACGTTTACGGACGGGACGTCTACGGACGGGACGCCTACGGACGGGACGTCTACGGACGGGACGTCTACGGACGGGACGCCTACGGACGGGGCGGCGCCACCGGACCTGTCCTCACCTTCCCGTGGTCGTCGACCCCGGCCAGCGCCAGAGAGGTCCAGGAGAACTGCAGGGCCTTGAAGTGGACAGCGGGGCCCCCGCCTCTCTGGCGTTTGATGGCGGACTCGTCCCCGGGTCTCTGGCTGGAGGGGGCGGAGCCGTAGAAGACGCCCATGGTGTGGAGGGAGAGGCGGTGCAGGATCTGGATGCTGCCGTCGTGGAACGCCAGAGCCAGGCCTGAGGGACACGCTGGTCACGAGTCTGTCCCCACCGGGCGCGTCCCGTCGGACGGTCTCCTCACCGAGCCCGGGGCAGAACTTGGTGTCTGACGCCACCTTCAGGTCGGTGTTGGAGATGGAGATGGGCAGTTTGGGCAGAGCGATGGCCGATACTCGCTCCAGGTCGCTGGTGCTCGTCAGGATCCTCCACTTCAGGATGGTCGGCTGCTTCTCCCCGACTGCGGCGGGGGTCAGAGGTCAAACCCAGTCCCCGTGCGAGGACCGGCCCGAGCGGCGTGCGTCTTACCGACTGGCGACCGGTGCTGGAAGATGTTGTTGACAGGAAGTCCCTCCTTCCTCAGAGACCAACACTCCACGATGCTGCCGCTCTGGTTGGACGCGCAGAGGAGGACCTGCAAGGCACACGCGTCAGCGCCCCCCGGTGGCCCGGGTGCTCCCCGGGGCCGGCGCTCACCTGCTCAGAGTTCTCCCGGGTGAGGAACCTCAGGTGCGTGACCGCCGGGTACTTGTCCCTCCTCAGCGGGTCGGTGGTGCAGCGCAGGAAGAGCGACGGCAGCAGCTCCGTGTCGATGCGGCACTTCTCGCTCACCACGCTCACCGCCACCTGGACGAGGAAGACGAGGAAGAGGGTGGTGAACCGGGGCCGTCGCCATGACAACCGGCCCCCCTCCGGGCTCCGACCTTGTAGAACTGGACGGGGGACGAGCTGCTGCCGTCGGTCGCCGCCACCACGATGTTCCCGCCGCTGGTGAAGACGATGTCGGCCAGCGCCACGCGTCCCCTCAGCCGGCAGAGACTCTCGCCGGCCGTCAGCAGGGCGCCGCCCGGCTTCAGCAGCGCCACGGTGACCAGCCCGCTCACCGTCACCGCCAGCCAGCCCTCCATCGGCTTCCCGCCGAACAGCGTGAGCGACGGGGAGAACTTCACCCGGGAGAACTTCTCGCCGAAGTTCGTGGAGCCCGACTGAAGCAGAGAAGGACGTTCAGTTTGACCTCCGACCTCCGCGGGGCGCTGCCGTCGCTCGGCTCGTTACCATCTCCACGTGCAGCGCCAGCTTGACGCCGTTGTGCAGCCAGCTCAACGCCACGATGGGATCGCCGTCCAGAGCGCTGGACAGGACGCTCTCCCAGCTGTTCACCAGGTGATCCGACATCGACCAACACTTGATCCGACCGTCGCCGTCCGCCGACAGCAGCCTCGAGCCTCGACACAGACCGGGACGGTGAACACCGAGAGCAGCACGCCACGGGCGGGGCACGCCGAGACACGGGCTCACCTGATTGGTCCCACTCCAGACAGGAAATGACCTCAGTGTGTCCGGAGTTGATGGAGTAAACGTCCCAGGGGTGCTCCGTGTCGATGATGTGGATCATGTGACTCACACCTGAGACACACACGGGGGTTACACACCTGGGGGAGGCGGAGCCGGGCGTGTCCCTGACCTTTGTCGTCGTCCTCGTTCTTCAGGTCCGTGGTGAAGGCCACCAGGTTCCCGCAGGACCAGGAGCAGACCAGCGGGATGGAGGGACAGTGGGTGCTCTTGGGACGCTTCTCCCACTCGCACACGTACGCCAGCTCCATGACACCACCGAAGAAGAAAGCAGGGACAGGTGCGCGAACCTGCTGAGGTGAGAACAACCTTCAAGAGTTCCAACACTATATATTTATATTTATATTTATATGTTCTTAAAGTCAATCCTTATCGGTGAAGTTGATTGTTTTGTCCTCAGGCTACCGGTACATTCTACCGGGAAAACAAGCGAGTTTAAGGAGGCTTCTCCCCCAGCATGAACGGCCTGAACACCGGGATTAACCGGGACTAACCGGGATTAACCGGGACTAACCGGGACTAACCGGGACTAACCGGGACTAACCGGCATCTCGCGTCCGCGGGGACAGACTGCGTGTGATTATTAATACCGGCCTGTCAGAGAGCCGCTACTGCTAGCTTACCTTTACTTGGATTATCAGATCGTAACCAGATTTTAAAAAAAAATGTATGTCTTAAATTATTAACTTCAATTTCTATACAAAAAAATACAAAGAACGTAAGTAAATGCAATTACGACTCCTTAAGAAACAGAAACCATTGGCTGGTGAGACTATTCATTCAGTTCAAAGGACCCAAAAGGACCCAAAAGGACCCAAAAGCTTTTTGGGGTGTTCGTATTTGTGCCTGTCTATAAAAGAATGAATCATCACAAAAGTCGCACAAACTTTGTCCAAACGGTTAACCTGTTTCCGGTGTGTTTCAAGAGTATTTCGCGTTATCATTCATGTTCGCGTTATCAATAGCTTTCCGGTAGTTTGTGACTACCTGGTACGGCGCTGCGGGACAACGCATTTAAATGTTACTCCCTCAGATTAGTCTCACAGGCGCATCAATCGGCGGTCTCCAGAACCCGGAGTAATTTCAATAGCGTATTTTGGCAGACTGTTTTTGACACAATGGCGTAGTTTGCAGTGAATATGAAATTTATTGTGCTCTATTGTTTATTAAAGATAACAGAAACGCAACAGATTTCAGTAACTCCATGAGAACCGAAGAAGAAGAAGTGATGCCTAACAGACAACGCTCTGGGATTAGCTTTATTCAGGACCCGTACTTCCGCTCCTCGGTTCCGTCTCAGTCCGACCGTCAGTCGGATGTTCGTTTACGTTAACGTTTATCTTCTATTCGGTGAACGTCAGCTCGGACTTCGTGTTGGAGCTCCTGAATAGTCAAACGCAGTAATTTATTTTAATAGTAAAGTAAAATGACGTCAGACTCGATTCGAGACTGGCTAGCTGCAAGCTAACGGCGCTGCTAGTCCTGTTTAGCTAGCCTCGGCTCCTTTGGCACGCAATGCTGTTGCGGGTTCTGGTGAGGACGCGGAGGACGCGGCGTTAGCATGGGCGAAGCTACGCAGTAAATAACAGGTAGGGCGGCTAAGGCTAAAGCTAATGCTAGCTGCAGTTTAACGAGCACAGGTGTGTAGCGCTGTAGTTTAACAGCAGGCCTCAAAACAAGCAGGACAACCAACTTTTACTATTCCTGCTGGTAAAAATACACATTGTTGTACAAGTACGTGTACTTATACATCACAAATACACTCCCTGTGGATGGGGGGTTAGGCACAGGGGCCTGCGCATTGTAATTGTTCCCGCAATAAAAAATAATTCTAAACAATATCTAGTTTCTAAATTAAAACATTTAAATGAGGACTTTGACTTTTGGTGGGATGACGGAGACTTATCATTGTGATCAATATGCAGAGTCGGGTTCATTTGGATGGATTTGTGTAGAAAATTCAAGAAATGGTAGTTTATAAACCACAGACGACAAAAAGCACGGTTCCAGATGTTTTACTCAAGACTGATCCAGGCGCAGTGACATCACAGATAGACGGATCAATCAAATGGTGATAAGCTTTGATCACCTTCAGTCGTTTCATTATGGTGGAGGTGGAGCCTCAGGCTAACCCTGAACTCTTCCGTTCCCTCTGCTCTTGCTGCTGACTCGTCTTCCTCCTCCTCTTCGTCTCGGTTCCTGATCCTGGATCTATCCGGGTTTGAGACCGGCTCACGGGAGAGACTGCTCCCAGAACTGTCCCGAGGTCCCCCCGGTTTGACAGACACCTCAGTTGATCAATAATCAATGTTCTCTCGGCTGCTTGTCTGTCCCAGATCCAGCCCGGTCGGAGCTTCCTCACCTGATCCGAGGTCAGAGGTCAGAACCGTTCTCACTGGGAGGCCATGCTGACTTGGAATCAGCTGTTTGTGTGAGCTGAATACGAGATCAGAGACCATGTCTGAGAACCAGAACAACAACAACCACGCCCCCCTGAACAACAACAACAACAACATGGGCCCCAACCGGGTCAGGAACCCCAACATGAACCAGAACCCGCTGATCAACGTGCGAGACCGCCTGTTCCACGCGCTCTTCTTCAAGATGGCCGTCACATACGCCCGACTGTTCCCGCCGTCCTTCAGGGTCTTCGAGTTCTTCGTCCTGCTCAAGGTGAGGCGGTGTCTTCAGGTGGATGGAGGGACCGGAACCGGAACCGGGTACGGGAACCCGGTACCGTCGGCTGCTGCTCTTGTCGTGCCACTGCCACAGAATCAGTACTGCAGTACTTCCTGTAAATGGTACACCGTTCATGTACTACTGCTTCCATCGTCAGGTTCCAGACGGGCTAAAATCTCACGTTTTATTTGCTCATTAGCGTAAAGCTAAGGAAGTCGGGATGGCGTCAGTGAGGCTAGTGCTAGTAGCAACGAGGCGAGGGCGTTGCTACGGAGATCTTTATCGAGCCGTCCAGCATGGAGGCCTGATCAATATGGTTCCTCTGATGGTTGTGACTGCTTCTCGTCAGGCGCTCTTCGTCCTCTTCATCCTCGCCTACATCCACATCGCCTTCTCTCGCTCCCCAATCAACTGTCTGGAGGTGGTGAGGGAGCGCTGGCCTCGCGACGGCATCCTGCGGGTGGAGATCCAGAGGAACTCCAGCCGGGCCGCCGTCTTCCCTGCAGCACTACGACTCCTCGGGCCTCCAGGGGGCGCTGGAGGACGGAGCAGGAGACGCAGGAGGACGGCTGGCGAGGCTTAGCCTGGCGGCGCTGCAGGAGGAAGAGGAGGATGAGGAGGAGATGACCGTGGAGATGTTTGACAACAGCTCAGTGCAGGTGAGTGGAGACGTTAGAACCAGAACCGGATCCAGCTTCTGGTTCCTGGGACCCGCTGGGAACCGGATCCAGCTTCTGGTTCCTGGGACCCGCTGAGAACCGGATCCAGCTTCTGGTTCCTGGGACCCGCTGAGAACCGGATCCAGCTTCTGCTTCCTGGGATGTTCCTGCTTTTCCTCCAGAGGATTTCTCTGGATCCCAGTCTGGAATGATCCAGGGCTACTTCTGGAAGCGGGTCTTTGTAGAATCAGAGCTTCATCTTCCTCACAGAGGGAGAAGGTTTCTTCTGGATCCCGTCTGCCCCTCTAGGATTGGGCGGCTCCAGTGGACAGGAAGTCAGTCGTTCAGCTCGTTTCTGTTTCTCTCCTGCAGTTTGAGCTGGACATGGAGCCTCGCCTGAAGCCGGCTCTGCTCGGAGGAGGAGCAGGAGCAGCAGGAGGAGGAGGAGGAGGAGCAGGAGGAGGAGCAGGAGGAGTGAATGGAAGCCAGGACGTGTCCTTCAGTCAGACCACTAAAGGTACGCAGCTCCTGCAGGAGGAGGTGTCTGAGCTGGAGATGATCAGAGCAGGTAAACGTTCCTCCTTCGCAGCAGCAGGGGGCAGCAGAGCCAGACGTCAGCTGTCACATCAGCAGCGCTGGCATGTGATTGGACGCCATCAGCAGCAGCTGAATTTACATATTAGCTTTGCTATTACCTTTGTACGCGTGCTAGCGAGCATTAGCCTCAGAGCTAACCTGGGGTCTCCCTCTCATTGGCGATGATGTCACTCTGAAAGGGCTGATGTAATCGTCCAGGTTTCAGTCTGCCCGGGCCGCCCCGCCCCCGTCCCCGCCCCCCGTCCCCCGCCGGGCGCCGCTGCGTTGCTGCCCGTGTGTGCGTGGCGTAACGCCGCCTCTCGTTTCAGTCTGCCCGGGCCGCCCCGCCCCCGTCCCCGCCCCCGCCCCCGCCGGGCGCCGCTGCGTTGCTGCCCGTGTGTGCGTGGCGTAACGCCGCCTCTCGTTTCAGCGTGGCCTCAGGAGGAGTACATCGTGGAGTACTCCCTGGAGTACGGCTTCCTGCGTCTGTCCCAGAGCACCAGGCAGAGACTCCACATCCCCGTCATGCTGGTCACGCTGGGTGAGACGCCGGCCGCGTGACGGTCACCTGACCTCAGGGCAGCGGTCACATGACTTTGCCTGCGTGTGTCCAGACCCCATGAAGGACGAGTGTTTCGGCGACGGCTTCAGCCGCTTCCTGCTGGACGAGTTCCTGGGCTACGACGACATCCTGATGTCCAGCGTGAAGGCGCTGGCGGAGAACGAGGAGAACAAAGGTAGAGTCCAGAACCGGGTCCAGAACCGGGTCCAGAACCGGGTCCAGAACCGGGTCCTTCCTCACACGTCTGTGACATCATCAGTGGTGGCGTGGTTCTCTGCAGGGTTCCTGAGGAACGTGGTGTCTGGAGAACATTACCGCTTCGTCAGCATGTGGATGGCCAGAACCTCCTACCTGGCGGCGTTCGTCATCATGGTCATATTTGTACGTCCTTGTCCAGGTGTTGGGGGCGGAGTCAGAGAATCCGTTTGAGTTGAAAGCCTCCTTTGCGCTGGCTGTTTTTCAGACGCTGTCCGTGTCCATGCTGCTCAGATACTCTCACCACCAGATCTTCGTCTTCATCGGTGAGTGTCCACACGGCCACGCAAAGGGGGCGTGGCCACGCGCCGCCATTAAAAGGGCTTTGTGTTTAGCTCGGCGTTGACCTGGTCTCGCTTTGTCCCCCTCAGTGGACGCTTTGTGTTTAGCTCGGCGTTGACCTGGTCTCGCTTTGTCCCCCTCAGTGGACGCTTTGTGTTTAGCTCGGCGTTGACCTGGTCTCGCTTTGTCCCCCTCAGTGGACGCTTTGTGTTTAGCTCGGCGTTGACCTGGTCTCGCTTTGTCCCCCTCAGTGGACGCTTTGTGTTTAGCTCGGCGTTGACCTGGTCTCGCTTTGTCCCCCTCAGTGGACGCTTTGTGTTTAGCTCGGCGTTGACCTGGTCTCGCTTTGTCCCCCTCGGTGGACGCTTTGTGTTTAGCTCGGCGTTGACCTGGTCTCGCTTTGTCCCCCTCAGTGGACGCTTTGTGTTTAGCTCGGCGTTGACCTGGTCTCGCTTTGTCCCCCTCAGTGGACGCTTTGTGTTTAGCTCGGCGTTGACCTGGTCTCGCTTTGTCCCCCTCGGTGGACGCTTTGTGTTTAGCTCGGCGTTGACCTGGTCTCGCTTTGTCCCCCTCAGTGGACGCTTTGTGTTTAGCTCGGCGTTGACCTGGTCTCGCTTTGTCCCCCTCAGTGGACGCTTTGTGTTTAGCTCGGCGTTGACCTGGTCTCGCTTTGTCCCCCTCGGTGGACGCTTTGTGTTTAGCTCGGCGTTGACCTGGTCTCGCTTTGTCCCCCTCGGTGGACGCTTTGTGTTTAGCTCGGCGTTGACCTGGTCTCGCTTTGTCCCCCTCGGTGGACGCTTTGTGTTTCGCTCGGCGTTGACCTGGTCTCGCTTTGTCCCCCTCGGTGGACGCTTTGTGTTTAGCTCGGCGTTGACCTGGTCTCGCTTTGTCCCCCTCGGTGGACGCTTTGTGTTTAGCTCGGCGTTGACCTGGTCTCGCTTTGTCCCCCTCAGTGGACGCTTTGTGTTTAGCTCGGCGTTGACCTGGTCTCGCTTTGTCCCCCTCAGTGGACGCTTTGTGTTTAGCTCGGCGTTGACCTGGTCTCGCTTTGTCCCCCTCGGTGGACGCTTTGTGTTTAGCTCGGCGTTGACCTGGTCTCGCTTTGTCCCCCTCGGTGGACGCTTTGTGTTTAGCTCGGCGTTGACCTGGTCTCGCTTTGTCCCCCTCGGTGGACGCTTTGTGTTTAGCTCGGCGTTGACCTGGTCTCGCTTTGTCCCCCTCGGTGGACGCTTTGTGTTTAGCTCGGCGTTGACCTGGTCTCGCTTTGTCCCCCTCAGTGGACGCTTTGTGTTTAGCTCGGCGTTGACCTGGTCTCGCTTTGTCCCCCTCGGTGGACGCTTTGTGTTTAGCTCGGCGTTGACCTGGTCTCGCTTTGTCCCCCTCAGTGGACGCTTTGTGTTTAGCTCGGCGTTGACCTGGTCTCGCTTTGTCCCCCTCGGTGGACGCTTTGTGTTTAGCTCGGCGTTGACCTGGTCTCGCTTTGTCCCCCTCGGTGGACGCTTTGTGTTTAGCTCGGCGTTGACCTGGTCTTGCTTTGTCCCCCTCAGTGGACGCTTTGTGTTTAGCTCGGCGTTGACCTGGTCTCGCTTTGTCCCCCTCAGTGGACGCTTTGTGTTTAGCTCGGCGTTGACCTGGTCTCGCTTTGTCCCCCTCAGTGGACGCTTTGTGTTTAGCTCGGCGTTGACCTGGTCTCGCTTTGTCCCCCTCGGTGGACGCTTTGTGTTTAGCTCGGCGTTGACCTGGTCTCGCTTTGTCCCCCTCGGTGGACGCTTTGTGTTTAGCTCGGCGTTGACCTGGTCTCGCTTTGTCCCCCTCAGTGGACGCTTTGTGTTTAGCTCGGCGTTGACCTGGTCTCGCTTTGTCCCCCTCAGTGGACGCTTTGTGTTTAGCTCGGCGTTGACCTGGTCTCGCTTTGTCCCCCTCAGTGGACGCTTTGTGTTTAGCTCGGCGTTGACCTGGTCTCGCTTTGTCCCCCTCAGTGGACGCTTTGTGTTTAGCTCGGCGTTGACCTGGTCTCGCTTTGTCCCCCTCAGTGGACGCTTTGTGTTTAGCTCGGCGTTGACCTGGTCTCGCTTTGTCCCCCTCAGTGGACGCTTTGTGTTTAGCTCGGCGTTGACCTGGTCTCGCTTTGTCCCCCTCGGTGGACGCTTTGTGTTTAGCTCGGCGTTGACCTGGTCTCGCTTTGTCCCCCTCGGTGGACGCTTTGTGTTTAGCTCGGCGTTGACCTGGTCTCGCTTTGTCCCCCTCGGTGGACGCTTTGTGTTTAGCTCGCCGTTGACCTGGTCTCGCTTTGTCCCCCTCAGTGGACGCTTTGTGTTTAGCTCGGCGTTGACCTGGTCTCGCTTTGTCCCCCTCGGTGGACGCTTTGTGTTTAGCTCGGCGTTGACCTGGTCTCGCTTTGTCCCCCTCAGTGGACGCTTTGTGTTTAGCTCGGCGTTGACCTGGTCTCGCTTTGTCCCCCTCGGTGGACGCTTTGTGTTTAGCTCGGCGTTGACCTGGTCTCGCTTTGTCCCCCTCAGTGGACGCTTTGTGTTTAGCTCGGCGTTGACCTGGTCTCGCTTTGTCCCCCTCAGTGGACGCTTTGTGTTTAGCTCGGCGTTGACCTGGTCTCGCTTTGTCCCCCTCAGTGGACGCTTTGTGTTTAGCTCGGCGTTGACCTGGTCTCGCTTTGTCCCCCTCAGTGGACGCTTTGTGTTTAGCTCGGCGTTGACCTGGTCTCGCTTTGTCCCCCTCAGTGGACGCTTTGTGTTTAGCTCGGCGTTGACCTGGTCTCGCTTTGTCCCCCTCGGTGGACGCTTTGTGTTTAGCTCGGCGTTGACCTGGTCTCGCTTTGTCCCCCTCAGTGGACGCTTTGTGTTTAGCTCGGCGTTGACCTGGTCTCGCTTTGTCCCCCTCAGTGGACGCTTTGTGTTTAGCTCGGCGTTGACCTGGTCTCGCTTTGTCCCCCTCGGTGGACGCTTTGTGTTTAGCTCGGCGTTGACCTGGTCTCGCTTTGTCCCCCTCGGTGGACGCTTTGTGTTTAGCTCGGCGTTGACCTGGTCTCGCTTTGTCCCCCTCAGTGGACGCTTTGTGTTTAGCTCGGCGTTGACCTGGTCTCGCTTTGTCCCCCTCGGTGGACGCTTTGTGTTTAGCTCGGCGTTGACCTGGTCTCGCTTTGTCCCCCTCAGTGGACGCTTTGTGTTTAGCTCGGCGTTGACCTGGTCTCGCTTTGTCCCCCTCGGTGGACGCTTTGTGTTTAGCTCGGCGTTGACCTGGTCTCGCTTTGTCCCCCTCAGTGGACGCTTTGTGTTTAGCTCGGCGTTGACCTGGTCTCGCTTTGTCCCCCTCAGTGGACGCTTTGTGTTTAGCTCGGCGTTGACCTGGTCTCGCTTTGTCCCCCTCAGTGGACGCTTTGTGTTTAGCTCGGCGTTGACCTGGTCTCGCTTTGTCCCCCTCAGTGGACGCTTTGTGTTTAGCTCGGCGTTGACCTGGTCTCGCTTTGTCCCCCTCAGTGGACGCTTTGTGTTTAGCTCGGCGTTGACCTGGTCTCGCTTTGTCCCCCTCGGTGGACGCTTTGTGTTTAGCTCGGCGTTGACCTGGTCTCGCTTTGTCCCCCTCAGTGGACGCTTTGTGTTTAGCTCGGCGTTGACCTGGTCTCGCTTTGTCCCCCTCAGTGGACGCTTTGTGTTTAGCTCGGCGTTGACCTGGTCTCGCTTTGTCCCCCTCGGTGGACGCTTTGTGTTTAGCTCGGCGTTGACCTGGTCTCGCTTTGTCCCCCTCAGTGGACGCTTTGTGTTTAGCTCGGCGTTGACCTGGTCTCGCTTTGTCCCCCTCAGTGGACGCTTTGTGTTTAGCTCGGCGTTGACCTGGTCTCGCTTTGTCCCCCTCAGTGGACGCTTTGTGTTTAGCTCGGCGTTGACCTGGTCTCGCTTTGTCCCCCTCAGTGGACGCTTTGTGTTTAGCTCGGCGTTGACCTGGTCTCGCTTTGTCCCCCTCAGTGGACGCTTTGTGTTTAGCTCGGCGTTGACCTGGTCTCGCTTTGTCCCCCTCAGTGGACCTTCTTCAGATGCTGGAGATGAACATGACCATCGCCTTCCCAGCAGCCCCTCTTCTCACCGTCATCCTGGCCCTCGTCGGTAAGTTTCAAGCCAGACGAGACAAAGGTCAGAGGTCACCCGGGTTCCCGAGTCCGTCCAGCTGATTGGTTGTCCCTCCCTGTCCAGGTATGGAGGCCATCATGTCCGAGTTCTTCAACGACACCACGACGGCCTTCTACATCATTCTCATCGTGTGGTTGGCCGATCAATACGACGCCATCTGCTGCCACACCAACACCGGCAAACGCCACTGGCTGAGGCGAGTCACACGGCCCGCTCCGGCTCGCCCCATTGGCTCCTGACTGAAAGCTCTTCAGCAGATGATCCAGATGAATGTAGTTTGAGTCCATAAATGAACCGCTGCTGGTAAAAACCGCTTCAAACCGGTTTACAGAGCTCCTCCTGTAACCCGGTAAACTGCCGATCGCTTCCCGGTCAACTGCCGATCGCTTCCCGGTAAACTGCCGACCGCTTCCCGGTAAACTGCCGATCGCTTCCCGGTAAACTGCCGATCGCTTCCCGGTAAACTGCCGACCGCTTCCCGGTAAACTGCCGATCGCTTCCCGGTAAACTGCCGATCGCTTCCCGGTAAACTGCCGATCGCTTCCCGGTAAACTGCCGACCGCTTCCCGGTAAACTGCCGATCGCTTCCCGGTAAACTGCCGATCGCTTCCCGGTAAACTGCCGACCGCTTCCCGGTAAACTGCCGATCGCGTCCCGGTAAACTGCCGACCGCTTCCCGGTAAACCGCTGATCACTTCCTGTCCTCTGGTGGTTCTCTGCAGGTTCTTCTACTTGTACCACTTTGCGTTCTACGCGTACCACTACCGCTTCAACGGGCAGTACAGCAGCCTGGCGCTGGTCACCTCCTGGCTCTTCATCCAGGTCAGAGTACACAGAGTGTAACGTATTCAGAGTACACAGAGTAACGTATTCAGAGTACACAGAGTGTAACGTATTCAGAGTACACAGAGTGTAACGTATTCAGAGTACACAGAGTGTAACGCATTCAGAGTACACAGAGTGTAAAGTATTCAGAGTACACAGAGTGTAACGTATTCAGAGTACACAGAGTGTAACGTATTCAGAGTACACAGAGTGTAACGTATTCAGAGCACACAGTGTAACGTATTCAGAGTACACAGAGTGTAACGTATTCAGAGCACACAGTGTAACGTATTCAGAGTACACAGTTTAGTAGTAAAACAGTAGTACAGCTAAATACACGAGTTTCACGCTTTGTGTACTATCTTTGACGGGTCAGTGTCGACGTGCTCGCTGACTCCGCCTCTCGTTGACTGTCGGGTCACATCCTGTTTGTCCCTCCTTCCTCTTCCTCTTCCTCTTCCTCCCGCAGCACTCCATGGTCTACTTCTTCCACCACTACGAGCTTCCTGCCATCCTCCAGCAGATCCGGATCCAGGAGATGCTGCTGCAGAACCAGCAGGCGGGTCAGAACCAGACGGCGCTGCAGGACAACCTGAACAACAACCACAGCGCCGCCACCGACCCGGCTCCTCCGGCGGACCCCCGGGCCCCGGCCGCCTCCCCAGCAGGGGGAGGGGCTGCCGTGGAGGTGAGGGCGGAGCTAAACTGGGTGGCTCAGACGGCTGCCATCATCACTGAAGCTCTGTCCACCCCCGACCAGCCACCTCCCTCAACCGACCCCGTCGATGGGCGGGGCGATTCGGGAGGTCAGAGGTCATCAGGGTCAGCCGAGGTCAGGATGGGAGGAGGTGAAGGAGAGCCCGGCGTTGTTTCAGTAGGAATTAAAACCACCAATCCTCCACCCAGTCCTCCAATCAGGGGGCTCCAGCCGACAGAGGCGGGGCCTTCAGAGACAGCCCGCCCCCAGACAGACTGCCCCCCCTCAGAGGGTCCGGGTACGGA
>NC_090905.1:14795773-14805773 GCF_040956055.1 Brachionichthys hirsutus | reverse complement strand
AGCACGTGTTGCCCCGCCTCTTCTGGTTCCTCTCTGCTCCTCCTTTTCTGTTGATGATACTTCAAGACGCCACCAAAAAACGCAATACACAGTTTGTACCTTTTCAGAAGTCTTGCTCACCGGTGTGCCCCGCCCCCCTGTGTGCCCCCCCCCCCCGGTGTGCCCCCCCCCCCCGTGTTTCAGGTGTGCACGCAGATAAAATTGGAACTGAAGCTGCTGAGATGTTGCTGAGAAACATCAGACACAACGGCTGTGTGGATGAATTCCTGCAGGACCAGGTGAGACGATCTGACGATGACATCACTCAGGATGACGCCACTCAGGATGACGTCACTGCATGGATACAGTATTTGTTTCCATGGATACAGTATTTGTTGTCTTACTGGGAGTGATGGTGGTCTGTGTTCTGTTTGCTCAGTTCCCCATGCTAACGCTGACACGTTTCCATGGTAACAGCTGCTGAATTGATCCACGCTCCCTCCTCTTCCTCCTCAGCTCATCGTGTTCATGGCGATGGCGAAGGGTCGGTCTCGGATTCGAACCGGCGCCGTGACGCTGCACACTCAGACGGCCATTCACGTCGCAGAGCAGCTGACGCAGGTGTGTGTCTCTGTGTGTGCGTGTGTGTGTGACTCTGTGTGTGTGTGTGTGTGTCTCTGTGTGTGTGTGTGTGTGACTCTGTGTGTGTGTGTGTGTGTCTCTGTGTGCGTTGTGTGTCTCTGTGTGTGTGTGTGTGTGTGACTCTGTGTGTGTGTGTGTGTGACTCTGTGTGTGTGTGTGTGACTCTGTGTGTGTGTGTGTGTCTCTGTGTGCGTTGTGTGTCTCTGTGTGTGTGTGTGTGACTCTGTGTGTGTGTGTGTGTGTGACTCTGTGTGTGTGTGTGTGTGTGTGTGTGTGACTCTGTGTGTGTGTGTGTGTCTCTGTGTGCGTTGTGTGTCTCTGTGTGTGTGTGTGTGTGTGACTCTGTGTGTGTGTGTGTGTGTCTCTGTGTGTGTGTGTGTGTGACTCTGTGTGTGTGTGTGTGACTCTGTGTGTGTGTGTGTGTCTCTGTGTGCGTTGTGTGTCTCTGTGTGTGTGTGTGTGACTCTGTGTGTGTGTGTGTGTGTGACTCTGTGTGTGTGTGTGTGTGTGTGTGTGTGACTCTGTGTGTGTGTGTGTCTCTGTGTGTGTGTGTGTCTCTGTGTGTGTGTGTGTGTGTGTCTCTGTGTGTGTGTGTGTCTCTGTGTGTGTGTGTGCGCGTGTGTGTGTCTGTGTGTGTGTGTGTGAGAGAGTGTGCGTGTGTCTCTGTGTGTGTGTGTGTGAGAGAGTGTGCGTGTGTCTCTGTGTGTGTGTGTGTGTGAGAGAGTGTGCGTGTGTGCGTGTGTGTCTCTCTCTGTGTGTGTGTGTGTGCGTGTGTCTCTGTGTGTGTGTGTGTGTGTGTGTGTGTGTGTGTGTGTGTGTGTGTGTGTGTGTCTCTGTGTGTGTGTGTGTGTGTGTCTCTGTGTGTGTGTGTGTGTGCGTGTGTCTGTGTGTGTGCGTGTGTCTCTGTGTGTGTGTGTGTGTGTGTGTGTCTCTGTGTGCGTGTGTGTGTCTCTGTGTGTGTGTGTGTCTCTGTGTGTGTGTGTGTGTCTGTTTGAGTTTTCTTGTATGAAATTATTTTATTTTTAAACCTCATTTCTTCTTTTTGTTTTTTTGTTTCCAGGCGAAGTTCACAATCAGAAAATGTTCCGAGCAGCCGAGCAGCAGCGTCACGTACGTCATCGAATGTGAAGGCTCAGGTGTGACCAACCCCCACCTGTAGCCCCGCCCCTTCTCAGGGTGTCTCATCAATAATCAATAAAGTTTTCGGGTGTGGCCGTCGTTCTGTTCATTCAGTCCGGTCACAGCTGGCTGCTTCCTACGGCTCCCATGATGCACCTGGGCGTCTGTCCCTTAAACCGACGGTTTAATGACGTAGTCGGTCCCGCGAGGATCCCGATGAAGAATCCGGTTCTCATCTTCCTCATTCTTCATCGGCCCCTCCCTCCTGGTTTCATGATGTCATCAGCGCGAGGTCGCGGCCCCTGACCTCTGTAACTCGTCCTGCTTGGACCCGAATGTGTTGAAACACGAGCGGCTGGAAACTCGCACCTCCGTCCCCTCGGGAACCAGGTGTAACCCGATCCGGGTCACCTGACGCCACCTCAGCTCGGCTGGTCCTCAGTCGGCTCGCCGTCCTGCGGCATGGCGGACAGCGGGGCCTGGAGGACGCACCGGGACGGGCCCCAGGTCCTCCAACAGGGACCAGGACCAGCTCCAAACCGTGTGTGGATTTCTCTGATTGCAGGTGAGACTGCCTTAAAACCAGCCAATCAGGTGAGAGCATTTCATCACGACTCCAGGTGAAGTCCGGGGAAGGTGTGTTTTCTGAGTCGGCTTCTAAAACTAAAAACAATCATCAGAGCCAAAGCGACGTGAGCTGGTTGATCACGCAGGTGTGACCTTCACCTGGGGAGTTATTTCCTCAATAATGAATGCGATAATTCAACACGTAAAGCACAAAGTAACCCTTAAAAGGTTTTAAAGACTTAAGTTTAAAAACTATGGGCTCCAGGAGGATGAAAGAACCCGATCGATCGATCAATATCTGACGGAAAGAGCCGGAAGCGCAGCGTGTGAACGACAGAATGCTTTTGTTTCCCAGCGGTTCCTGAAGGCAGCACAGTCTGCTCTGTTTCCTGATTGGCTGCGGTTGCTATGGTTACGAGTCTTCAGGAGGGATTTGTTCAATCAGAGTTTCAGACTCTCCGAGCGACGACTAGCTGACTCGGTGCTAACATGCTAACTCGGAACCGTCGATAAACCGAAAACCGAGCACCGGGGACGGTACAAAAGATTCCCCCGCGTGCGGATAGCACACGCAAGGGATGCCGGGAAACTGAGGAGAAAGTTTACAACTTCTAAACTCACTCCGCTCACCCGCGTCGCTAGCGGAGCAGCTAGCCTGCTAGCGGCTAACCGAGCTAGCTAAAAGTTTCTGAAAGTGGGTGGAAGCGGCGCGAAGCCCGGAGTCCGACGGATCCATGACGGCGGGGGGGATCCGGAGCTCCCCGGTCCTCTCCTCCCTGTTCCGGGGGGCCGGAGCGGACTCCGACCTGGGGGGGGCCGCGCAGTTCATCAAAGGTGACTTTACTTAAACCGGATATTGATGCACATCCTGGGTTCACCTACTGTTAGAAGATATGGATGTAATAATAATAGTTTTATATTTATCTCCAGCTTATAAGAGTGTATGCAACGTTCACTATCCGAAACTGAATGGGTTTAAAGTTAATGAAAACTAATGTTGGTATAAAAAGGAGTTAATGTCGGTTATTGATCTGGATCGCCATGGTTACCTGAAGGCGTGGCGGTAAACTGTTTAGTCTTTCTTTTCATGTCGTCGATCATGTTGTGTTCTTCTGTGGCTTCGTACCGCCCCCTGAGGAGTCGGGTTTATTGATCGTCCCACGACAACCAATCACGTGTAATGATGACGAACCGATCGACGACTTGTCTCCCGCAGAGCGTCTGTATTTCGCCACGTTACGCTGTAAACCCAAAAGCACCGCCAACACGCACTACTTCAGCACCGACGACGAGTTCCTCTACGAGAAGTAAGCCCCGCCCACTCACGGTGGAAACGCCAGGCCTCTGTTCGTTTAGCTGTTTTCACCTTCTTCGTTGGGCCGTTGTCATGGCAACAGATGTTCTCACACATTTCTGAAAACACTCCAGCTTGTTGCGTTAGCGCGTCTGAAGGTGTAAAGCGTCTGGACTGCTGATCCTCCTCCTCCTCCTCCTCCTCCTCCTCCTCTGTGCAGCTTCTACGCAGACTTCGGCCCGCTCAATCTGGCCATGTTGTACCGATACTGCTGCAAACTCAACAAGAAACTCAAGGTGAGTTCCTGCCCTGCGACTCGCCCCCGGCAGGAATGCCCAGAATGCGTCCGGGCCCGGCGCCGTTAGCATCCAGTCGCTCTGTCGGCGGGTCAGAACCTCAGAGCGGATCAGAGCCGGGGCCACAGTCTAACCTTCCTGGTCCCGGTCCTAGGGGTCCCCTTGTGGGCCAGGTGTGCCCCCGTGTTTGGGAGGAATGCTGACACCGGCTCAGACCGAAGCCTCGCTTGGTTTGTTTATAGTTGTTGCCATGGTGATGACATTCCTCTGGCTGACTGGTGTCATTCGTCAGGGCGACCAGCTGACAGGGGGGGGGGGGGTCTGGCTTCAGGGCCTCATTCTGGAAAGAAATTGATAGAAACATTGACCAGAGGTGGCGCTGTGACTGAGTTCCAACGGTTGGCTGTAGCTTTAGTGTTTACTGACTGCCGGCTGGTCTTTCGGGAGGCGCTCTTTGATGTCTCCTCTTCTGCAGTCGTTCACGCTGACGAGGAAGAGGATCGTTCACTACGCCAGCTTCGACCAGAGGAAGAGGTCCAACGCCGCCGTGCTGATCGGAGGCTACGCCGTGAGTCAGCGGCGCTCGGACTGCCCGGTGTTTCACTTCCTGTTTACCCCACCCCTAGCTTAGCATACGGACTGTGTGCTTCTCTCAGGTGATCTACTTGAAGAAGACTCCAGAGGAGGCCTACAGAGCCCTGACCTCTGGCTCCAACGCCTCCTACCTGCCCTTCAGGTGGGTGCATTCACTGCTGCTGGGAGCAAAGAGCGTCTCCTCTGTGTGTGTCTGCAGCGAGGCGCACCAACACGAGTGTTCAATGATGGAGACTTTAGCTCCTCCTCTTACCTGCAGCCGGTGTTTGAAACGCATGTGAAGGTTAGGCTGACAGCTGAAAAGCTGTTTTACTGGCGCGTGTGTGTGTGTGTGTGGTGTGTGTGTGTGTGTGTGTGTGTGTGTGTGTGTGTGTGTGCGTGTGTCTGTGTGTGTGTGTGCGTGTGCCTGTGTGTGTGTGTGTGTGCGTGTGTCTGTGTGTGTGTGAGTGTGTGTGTGTGTGGGTGGGTGGGTGTGTGTGTCTGTGTGTGTGTGTGCGTGTGCCTGTGTGTGTGTGTGCGTGTGTGTGTGTGTGGGTGGGTGGGTGTGTGTGTGCGTGTGTGTGTGTGTGTGTGTGTGTGCGTGTGTGTGCGTGTGTGTGTGTGTGTGTGTGTGTGTGTGCGTGTGTGCGTGTGTGCGTGTGTGGGTGGGTGTGTGTGTGTGTGTGCGTGTGTGGGTGTGTGTGTGTGTGTGCGTGTGTGTGTGTGTGTGGGGGATAAAGGGCTTGTCTCTGGTTATGTAACGCTGTCCTGTGATTGGACAGCCGCTCTGGCGGCTCCCGATGGATCAGGACGCCGGACCCGGTGACAGACGGCGGTGATGCTTTCACTGACCGTCTGACAGGTTTAAACCGGTTCCCGTGCCTGTCCAGGTCTGAACGGCTGAAGCCGTCAGTCATTCTAGAGTCTAGAATCGAGCTTCAGAGGCCACACATTATTATTATTAGCATACTTGTACTATTGTATTCGCTGTATTTACTACTGCTGTTTAATGTCGTCATTTTAATGCATTCCAAAACAAATATTCTCCGTGTGAGTCAGAGGTGATGAGAGGAAGCTGCCGTTCATTAACGCCGGCGTGGAGAGCTGCATTGATGACGTTCAGGAAGGTTTCAAACGCTGAGAGCGCTCAGTCTGCACAAATATTAATATTCAGGACAAGATGGTGCCGCCCTGCGTGACAGAAGAGACACAGAGAGAGCGAGGGCGAGAGAGCACCGTTTGGATAGCAGCTCGTTACGGAGAGCGAGGGCGAGAGAGCACCGTTTGGATAGCAGCTCGTTACGGAGAGCGAGGGCGAGAGAGCACCGTTTGAATAGGAGCTCGTTACGGAGAGCGAGGGCGAGAGAGCACCGTTTGAATAGCAGCTCGTTACGGAGAGCGAGGGCGAGAGAGCACCGTTTGAATGGGGAAAGACTTTCACATGGTTTTGAAGGATAAATAAATAAAGTGCTTTTATTGGGTATTTATTTATTAACTGTTTATGACCAGGCATGTCGGGGGCCGCCTGTTGGGGGGGGGGGGGGGGTGGGGGCGGCTCTGGATGGTAAAATAGTTCTGATCCTTTAAGTTCAGCTGCGATCAATAAGCTTGATAGGAAGGTGTATCGGTTCTTGTGTGTCTGCAGGGATGCTTCCTTCGGGAATTGTACCTTCAACCTCACGGTGCTGGACTGTCTGCAGGGCATCAGGAAGGTGAGTCGCGCGTGTGTGTGTGTGTGTGTGTGTGTGTGTGTGTGTGTGTGTGTGTGTGTGTGCATGTGTGTGTGTGTGTGTGTGTGTGTATGTGGGTGTGTGTGTGGGTGTGTGTGTGAGAAGGGTCTTATCTGATCTCCGCTTGCTGCTGGTCACCTGGCCTGCCTGGGGGCGGGGCCTAAGCGATGGATCCAGTGCTCATTATTGTTGTGTTATTGATTGTAGTCCTTCACTCTGGGCGGGGTCAGACGGCGTCCATGTTTGTTTCGTCTTTCAGGCGTTGCAGCACGGCTTCTTTGACTTCGAGACGTTCGGCGTGGACGAGTACGAGCACTACGAGGTAAGAACCGGTCCGAAGCGGTCCCTAATGTTCCCCGATGGCCGTCCGTCTGATGGGCGTGTCCCTCGCAGCGGGTGGAGAACGGGGACCTGAACTGGATCGTCCCGGGGACCTTTCTGGCTTTCAGTGGACCTCATCCCAAAACGAAGACGGAGAACGGTGAGCTAGCGGCTCGCCGTCTGTCTGAACGCCGCGCCACCAACGCGCTACAACCAGCGGCTGCCCGCCCCGTGCAGGTTACCCTCTCCACGCACCTGAGGCGTACTTCCCGTACTTCAGGAAACACAACGTGACGACGGTCGTCCGTCTGAACAAGAAGATCTACGACTCCAAGCGCTTCGCGGACGCCGGCTTCGACCACTACGACCTGTTCTTCCTGGACGGCAGCACGCCTGGTGACATCATCACACGCCGCTTCCTGCATATCTGCGAGAGCACGCAGGGAGCGGTGGCCGTCCACTGCAAAGGTGAGGACGCCCCGCCCCGCCCCGCCCCGCCCCGTCCCCGTCCCCATGTCGCTTTCTCCCTTTGATCCGGACTGAAAGCTGAACTTTCAGGGAGTTGAGTGCAACGGGCCGTCCAGCAGAGGGCGCTGTGACATAAAGCGTTACCCCAGGCTGTCCCGTCACAACCGCATCGAGTGTATGGAGAGTAGAAGTCTAAGGACCCCCCCCCGGAGCAGGCGTGATCCTGTACAAGAGGAGATGAAATAATTTTTGTTTTTGTTTTTCTAATGTTACGTTGCATCAATTGAGTTATTGAATATTAGTTTTATTTTTATTTGTATTGTTAATTGTGGATGATTTATGTACGAAGGACTTTCAACGGAAACAAGACCGCAAGGGCTTTTAGAAATGCTCCTCTTAGACAGGATGTTTGACTGTACTTGTACTGTAATACATGCTACTGTGTGACTGTACTTGTACTGCAATACATGCTACTGTGTGACTGTACTTGTACTCTAACATTCTATCTAATAAATATATTCATCATCATCAAAGAGATGAAAGACAAAATAACAAACATCACATGTAGATGGAAATACCCACACAGAGTACATGTACCTCGACCTTTATCTAAACTACACAACCTGTCTGTCTGTCTGTCAGCTGGCCTGGGCAGGACGGGCACTCTGATTGGCTGTTACCTGATGAAACACTACCGCTTCACCGCAGGCGAGGCCATCGCCTGGATCCGGATCTGCAGGCCGGGCTCTGTGATTGGACCACAGCAGAACTTCCTGGAAGAGTGAGTGACACGGTTTTACTGGTCCTGTCTGTGGAACACTGTGTGTGTGAGTGTGTGTCCCCGTTGGTGTCCCTCCAGGACGTTCTCTGATCCAGTTTGTTACGTTTTCTGATCCAGTTTGTTACGTTTTCTGATCCAGTTTGTCACGTTTTCTGATCCAGTTTGTTACGTTTTCTGATCCAGTTTGTTGCGTTTTCTGATCCAGTTTGTCACGTTTTCTGATCCAGTTTGTTACGTTTTCTGATCCAGTTTGTCACGTTTTCTGATCCAGTTTGTTGCGTTTTCTGATCCAGTTTGTCACGTTTTCTGATCCAGTTTGTTGCGTTTTCTGATCCAGTTTGTTGCGTTTTCTGATCCAGTTTGTCACGTTTTCTGATCCAGTTTGTTACGTTTTCTGATCCAGTTTGTTGCGTTTTCTGATCCAGTTTGTTACGTTCTCTGATCCAGTTTGTGTTCCATCTTGTGACCATTCAACACTTAAACTGTGATCATAGGAAGCAGGCAGCCATGTGGTTGCTAGGCGACAGTCAGCGCACTCAGAAGGTCAATCCAGAGGAGGTGATGACGTCTCGCCTCATCACCAGTATGAATGACATCAACTTAAACTCCACCCATAATATGACTAGCCCCGCCCACACCAGCAACGATCCAACTGAGGTCTGACACACGTCCAGCACGCCCTCGCCGTGTCTCTGTCTGTGTGGACTTCACGGTGCGTTTGCTTTGTCCTCCAGACTGGGACAGTGGAGGGCGGAGCCAGTCTCACTCAGGGGGACAAACTCAGAGCCTTAAAAGTCCGACGCCCCCCCCGCCCCCGGCCCAGCACCACCGGAAGCCTCAGGTACCAGGTCCAAAGCAAAACGCCCTCCAAGGAGCAGAACGCCATTGGTGTGACTTTGAGACCACTCCCACTTCCTTTCAGAGTGGAGGAGATGAAGATGCACAGCCGGTCACCCTCTCAGCCAATCAGGTAATGGGACAGCGGTGACATCACCTGTTGCCGCTGGAAGCTGATTTCAGAAATCTATTCTGAACATGTGTTGGTGTCATTTGTCACGATGACCAGACTGTCACTGGGTGTTGGACAAGGCCCCGCCTCCCCCCTCAAGTCCTCAAAGTTCCCAGCATCCTCTGCTTCAGCCGCAGCCAAACGGGTCGGAACAAGTCCGTCACCTGCGTTCAGGAGGTGGGTGGAGCCCGTTTACACTGCAGACCCGCCCAGATGTCTGTCTGACTGAACTGTCTACTTAAACCAGAATGAAGTCGGTTCTAATCTCAGTTTTAGCTCATTAATCAGGTTTAATCTTGTTTCAGGTTGGTTTAACCTGACTTGATCTCGGTTTAAACCTCATGATTAAAACATAAGTATCTTAGAACCTGGGTTAAACTGATCCGAAGTCAGGCTTAAACCTGGTTTACACTGTTCTGAAGTCGGGCTTAAACCTGGTTTAAACTGATCTGAAGTCGGGCTTAAACCTGGTTTAACTGTGATCTGAAGTCAGGCTTAAACCTGGTTTAACTGTGATCTGAAGTCGGGCTTAAACCTGGTTTAAACTGATCTGAAGTCAGGCTTAAACCTGGTTTACACTGATCTGAAGTCGGGCTTAAACCTGGTTTACACTGATCTGAAGTCAGGCTTAAACCTGGTTTACACTGATCTGAAGTCAGGCTTAAACCTGGTTTACACTGATCTGAAGTCAGGCTTAAACCTGGTTTACACTGATCTGAAGTAGGGCTTAAACCTGGTTTAAACTGATCTGAAGTCAGGCTTAAACCTGGTTTACACTGATCTGAAGTCGGGCTTAAACCTGGTTTAACTGTGATCTGAAGTCAGGCTTAAACCTGGTTTAACTGTGATCTGAAGCCAGGCTTAAACCTGGTTTACACTGATCTGAAGTCAGGCTTAAACCTGGTTTAACTGTGATCTGAAGTCGGGCTTAAACCTGGTTTAAACTGATCTGAAGTCGGGCTTAAACCTGGTTTACACTGATCTGAAGTCGGGCTTAAACCTGGTTTACACTGCTCTGAAGTCAGGCTTAAACCTGGTTTAACTGTGATCTGTACGCTGGGCGCTCTCCTCTTCCTCCTCCTCCTCGTCCTCTATATCTCTCAGCCCCGCCCCTCTGGCCCCTCCCTCTATTTCTCGCTACGGTAATGGCCCTGCTGAGGTCAACAACAACAGCGGTCCATTCGGTGTGTTGGCGGCGCCCCCCACAGGGAAAAGCTCCAG
>NC_090905.1:14741587-14789087 GCF_040956055.1 Brachionichthys hirsutus | reverse complement strand
GTGTTCTAACCCGAACCCGGTCAGGCGTCTTTATGCCGGTACTACACGATGTCTCTCAGCCCACTGATGAACTCTCTGGCTCTCGCCCCCCAGTGGTTTCCATGGTGACGACGGTCGGCAGGCCGTGTGAAAGCGGCTGAGTTGTGAATGAGTTGTGGGAAAAGCTGCCTCTCCTCCTTTATTCAGTCTGCCCCCCCCCCCCCCCCCCCCCCTTGGTGGTTATATAATGGGCTCCTCTGGG
This sequence comes from Brachionichthys hirsutus, assembly GCF_040956055.1. Lineage (NCBI taxonomy): Eukaryota > Metazoa > Chordata > Actinopteri > Lophiiformes > Brachionichthyidae > Brachionichthys > Brachionichthys hirsutus. The sequence goes on along the minus strand of NC_090905.1, from coordinate 14,788,846 downwards.
TTTTTGGACGGGTTGGGGGTGCAGATGAGGGTTGTGGTCCTTTGTTGCCATGTTTCGGGGTTTGTTCAGCGCCGGTCATCCAGAGAATCGATGTTACGTCTCAGATCCGGATCCAGATTCCAGAGGAGCCGGATCTCCTCACGGAGGAACCAGACGGATCCTGCGCCTCTGATTGCTAGCAGGCTCACAGAAAAACTGCTGGATGCATAAAGGGGTCCGATCCGAACCATCATGTCTCCTGGTTCTGATCCAGAATGAGGTCTGGAACAAACACATTAAACCCGTTCTGAGAGCGGTTCTGACACGTTTACTGGGTTGATATTACTGCAGGACAATTATTGACAGACGCAGATGTCCTCTCCATGCCGTGGTCTCCTCTGTCCTCAGCGGGGACATGAAAGCGTCTCTGGTTGGAAGACGTGAGAGATAAACCAGAGACAGATGAGCCCGCCGTGAGGTTCTGAGTCCCCATTAAGGTTAAAGGTCACAGCGATCAGAGGGCCAGAACGGCGGCTTTCTCATCCAATGAGAACCGGGCCCCGATTTCTTTGTGGCTCCCACAGAAACATCCTCCAATTACAGGACAAAGGCGAGTCGTTCAGGCTGCAGCTCGGCAGCTCTGCATGTCTAATGAGGACGCCGCTGAATGCTAAGAGGACCCCAGGGTCCACCCCCCCACAACGTGCCCCTGTGCAGCCGGACAGAAGAACCACCACCCCCATCCCAACAACCGATGACACAAACATGGCTAACGAAGCAGGCTAGCTGGAGCTATTCCAACTGTTAGCTAGCAACAGCTAGCAACAGCCACAGGAATGGCCGAGAAGGTGCAGCAAATGCTAACATGCTAACATGCTAACATGACAGTTGTGACCAATGAAAACCACGTTCATGTCAATGACCCACAAACCAGGATACAGCTAGCAACGATGGAAGCAGAAGCTAATTTGACGTTAGCATAAAACTCACGCTGACCCTAAAAAGACTACATATAACGGAGAGGACTACAAACACGTTTGGGCTCCACTGATAACGCCATGTTTTCAGGAATTAAATAATGGCATCTCCTCCATCTTTTATTTTGGCGGGTATGTTGGCGTGGTCTTTTATTTTGGCGGGTGAGACCAGACAGACGTCATTAACTTTTAATCTCTGATTGATTTTCACCTTTTAGTTTCTTCACTTCTGAAGTTATTGATGAACGGACGGCCAATCAGAGCCGAGCAGCGGGATGACCTCTGACCTTTACTCAAGTCCTGAAGTATTCACACACTGTACTCTTTACTCCATTACTGTAGTTACAGAGTACAGGTCCCGTCCCCCCCCCCCCCCGAGGTAGACGATGGCGAGCCCCCACCTTCCCCTCTAATGCTTTCCTGTTACCCAGGCAACCGCTCCAGACCATAATTACAGGCTGCAGCTCACTGAAGAATGGAACAAGGACCGGGACCGAGACCAGGACCAGGACCAGGACCAGAACGGAGACCAGGACCAGGACCGAGACCAGGACCAGAACAGAGACCAGGACTCCTCACCCCTCTAACGAGAACCTCGTCACTAACACAAAAACACGCTTTCATTTAATGATGATGACGTAGGCAGGCCGATCAGGGCCACGCCCCCCTCACACAAAGGGTTAATGAATAGAAAATATAACATTGAGTAATAAAAACGTTTCATCATTTAATAATCAGCGCTCACAGGGAGGGAGCCGCATCTTCATCCTCCTCCTCCTCCTCCTCCTCGGCGTGTGTGCGTGCGTGCGTGCGTGCGTGTGCGCTCCGATCAAGCTGCTGCCGGATTGTTTTCCTCCGGACCCTGCTGAAGGTAAAAACTCTCTCTTCTCTCCGGTAAATCGGTAAATCGGTAAATCGGTTCTGTCGGTGAAGCTTCGGCAGAGACTCGCGAGACTCGAGAGACTCGAGAGACTCGCGCTGATTGAATGAAGACGTTTACCGCGTCTCTGAAGGGATCGATCCGGACGTGACCGCGTTTGAGACGAACTTTAACGCTGACGTGACGTCACGGGACTTCTCTTTGCAATAAGTGCATTTTTGAATCGAGCCAATCCGGATCGATTAATTGACGCTTTAAATCTTCCGACGTGTTTCCAGACTTTTAATTAGTATTATTATACTTTGTCATTATTTATTCTTCAATCTAAAACTTTATCAAACGTCCCGAGACGATCGATCAGATCAGGTTTATTGATTAACAGCTTGGAATCGGTCCGATGTCACAGCAGAGATTTAACGTGCCCGATGACGTCATCACCGGAACCAATCATCGACACGTCTGAAGGACGTTTGATCTGAAGTCTCAGATGCCGTTTTGTTTTTACACATTTGTCACACACGCAGATCAAAGAGGTTTCGTCTGACGTTTGATCTCATGAATTATTCAGGGTTATTTCCAGCAGCATGCCCCGCCCCCTCCAGCAGCAGGACTCTCTCGGGACTCCCCGCCTGACGTGAAGGGCTGAAGCGCCCCCTGCTGGACCCTCCTGCTGGACCCCCCCGGACCCGGGGGCCATGGCTGAGCCCGGCGACGCCGACCTGATCGCCAGACACTACAACTTCACGGGGAAGTTGCGGCCGCCGCGGCAGGACTCGGGCCTGAAGGCCGACTCGGTGCTCTTCATCATCGTGTGCTGCTTCATCATCCTCGAGAACCTCCTGGTTCTGACCACCATCTGGAGAACCAAGAGGTTCCACAAGCCCATGTTCTACTTCATCGGGAACCTGGCGCTGTCCGACCTGCTGGCGGGCGTGGTCTACACGGCCAACATCCTGCTGTCGGGGGCCAACACCTTCCGGCTAAGCCCCGCCCAGTGGTTCCTCCGGGAGGGCAGCATGTTCGTGGCGCTGGCGGCGTCCGTCTTCAGCCTGCTGGCCATCGCCGTCGAGCGCCACCTCACCATGCTGCAGATGAAGCTGCACAACGGCGGCGGGGCGTGGCGCGTCCTGCCGCTGGTCAGCGCGGTGTGGGGGGTCGCGGCGCTGCTGGGGGGGCTGCCGGGCCTGGGCTGGAACTGCATCCGGAGCCTGAGCCGCTGCTCCACCGTGCTGCCGCTCTACCACAAGGCCTACATCCTGTTCTGCACCAGCGTCTTCAGCATCATCCTCGTCCTCATCGTGGCGCTCTACGGCCGCATCTACGCGCTGGTGCGCAGCCGCAGCCGCAGGCTCCTCCCCCGGAAGGCCGCCATCAGGAGCTCGGAGAAGTCCATGGCGCTGCTGAGGACGGTCATCGTGGTCCTGAGCTGCTTCATCGCCTGCTGGGCGCCGCTCTTCGTCCTCCTCCTGCTGGACGCCGCCTGCGAGACGCTGAGGTGTCCCGTCCTCTACGAGGCGGAGTGGTTCCTGGCGCTCGCCGTCCTCAACTCCGCCATGAACCCGCTCATCTACACGCTGACCAGCAACGAGATGCGCCGCGCCTTCCTCCAGACGCTGCTCTGCTGCACCGGCTGCACCCGGCCAAAGGTCACGGGGCGGGGCCGGGGCTGGGGGGCGGAGTTCAGCCGCAGCAAGTCAGATAACTCCTCCCACCCCAACAAGGAGGAGACCGAGGGTTCCACGAGGGAGACGATGGCAGCGTCCTCAGGGACAGCGTCCTCAGGGACAGCTGGACGTTGAACTGGTACACATCTACGTACTGGTACAACACGACTACGTACTGGTACAACACGACTACGTACTGGTACAACACGACTACATACTGGTACAACACAACTATGTACTGGTACAACACGACTACATACTGGTACAACACGACTATGTACTGGTACAACACGACTACATACTGGTACAACACGACTACGTACTGGTACAACACGACTACGTACTGGTACAACACGACTATGTACTGGTACAACACGACTATGTACTGGTACAACACGACTATATATTGGTACAACACAACTACGTACTGGTACAACACGACTACGTACTGGTACAACACGACTATATACTGGTACAACACAACTATGTACTGGTACAACACGACTACATACTGGTACAACACGACTATGTACTGGTACAAAACGACTACATACTGGTACAACACGACTACGTACTGGTACAACACGACTACGTACTGGTACAACACGACTACATACTGGTACAACACAACTATGTACTGGTACAACACGACTACATACTGGTACAACACGACTATGTACTGGTACAACACAACTACGTACTGGTACAACACGACTATGTACTGGTACAACACGACTATATATTGGTACAACACAACTACGTACTGGTACAACACGACTACGTACTGGTACAACACGACTACGTACTGGTACAACACGACTACATACTGGTACAACACGACTATGTACTGCTACAACACGACTATGTACTGGTACACATCTACATACTGGTTGAACTGGTGGGTGCACCCACACGGCGTTCCGGCTCCGCCTCAGACCAGGAGTCTCGACTTCATTTCCTGAAATCCTTACGCATGATCAAGCCGCTGAATTATTCGTGATGAATTAATGATCCATTATGAAGCTTCCTGTAACGTCTTATTGATCGCCAGAGCAGCAGCAGACTCGACCCCGACCCGGGGACAGGAAACGTCCATTCATGCAGACAGTTTTCCTTAAACTTTGCCTCCAGCTGTTGCTCCTTGAGAAAAGGAGGTGAAAGCAGGAGAAGCAGGAGCTGAGTGGCTGCTGCCCCCCTGTGGTCACACCAAGACATTACAGCAGCAACCAAAACAAGATTTCCTCTTCTTTCTTGATCTCCGGGGGGGCTCTCTCTCCCTGATGACATTGTTTTTTGGGGGTTCTGGGCCTTGCTCAAGGGCCCCCCAGCAGGGGGCGAACTCTCCAGACTTTGGTCCACACTCGACTTGAACTGGCCCGAGTGGACTGAGCGACTGCCTGACTATAAATAAGATCAGAAGTAATAAACTATTATCAAATATTGAAATCAGAAACTTCATTTCTCTTTTGAAACCTTTAATCTAAATCCAGATCAAATGAAAAGTACGAATTCCACCTTTAATGCATCTCGAGTCAGTGCTCAAAGGTTCTGCTCTCGTGGGCCACGTCTCCGCCCAGACACCTGATTGGTCGGTGAGCAACACAAACATGACTTGGGGTTACCTGGTTAGCAATGCTACGCTAGTCCCAGAAAATACATCAAAGCGCATTTTGGTGAGAATCAGAGGGACGTCTTTTTGGACAATCTTCAACGATACTGCAGTACTGACGATACTTACCGAGTTCTGGAAATACAAACCACCAAAGAAGCTTCTTCTGCTGCAGTTTTGTTTGAGTCCAGTATTTGTATCATTGATTGTCTTGAGTACACATTAATGCTGTTGTTGAGTACACGGTCCATGTACATATATGGGCGTGGGACAGGGAGGGTTCAAAGTATTTGACCAGGGTATAAACCTGAATCTCTTCGAGTCCCTGGACTAAAAGTTCCAGAGACCAGCAGGAAGTCAGAACCTGAACCTGAGGAGGACCCGATGGACCTGATTCTGGTCTTCACTCTGTCGCTCTGCTGTGAGTCCCGGTAATAAATATGTTATAGATGCTTTATTATCATTTATGAATGCTAAGCTAGTGAAGCCCAAAAAAATGAATCGTTCATTTGGGACGAGTTTGGAAAAGAAAAATACTTTCTGTGGTCAGCTGACTTTCTATTTGGCTGTGATTGGTCGACAGGGTGGACAGCGGCGGCCCGGTCCACATGGTCCGGTGAGTAAAACGAGAAACAGTCGTCAATAAGTACTCAAGTAAAAGTCCCCTCTAGAGGACGTGTCCCCGCTAGATGATCCGTCCTGTCAATAACATGTCCTGCCTAGATGCCGTGTCTCCCCTCGTTGAAGTGTCCCCTCTAGATGCCGTGTCCTCTCTGCAGACAAACCCAAGATCCTGTTTAGCCGTTCTGAGATCAATGATGGCGAGACGGTGAAGGTCGTCTGTACTCTTCCCATCGACTACACCGGAGGACAGTGTCGCCTGTACAAGGAAACCTCTCGGCGCCCCTTCAGGGTGACCACGACGACAGACTTCCTGTGCGTCTTCTACCTGTCCTCCCAGCAGCTGCTAGGGAGCCGCCCGGTGGGCAGCCGGGTCAACCTGAAGTGTGACTATCACCTGCAGCAGTACACCTCCGAGTTCAGCGACGTTAGCGGCGTGACCGTGTGGGGTGAGTGGACCGTAGCGGTGTGAACAAAGCTAGCCTGAGACACGCCTGCCTGAGACACGCCTGCCTGAGACACGCTAGCCTGAGACACGCTAGCCTGAGACACGCTAGCCTGAGACACGCCTGCCTGAGACACGCCTGCCTGAGACACGCTAGCCTGAGACACGCTAGCCTGAGACATGCCTGCCTGAGACACGCTAGCCTGAGACACGCCTGCCTGACACATGCTAGCCTGAGACATGCTAGCCTGAGACACGCAGCCTGAGACGCTAGCTTGAGACACGCTAGCCTGAGACACGCTAGCCTGAGACACGCCTGCCTGAGACACGCTAGCCTGAGACATGCTAGCCTGAGACACGCAGCCTGAGACGCTAGCTTGAGACACGCTAGCCTGAGACACGCAGCCTGAGACGCTAGCCTGAGACACGCTAGCCTGAGACACGCCAGCCTGAGACACGCAGCCTGAGACGCTAGCCTGAGACACGCTAGCCTGAGACACGCTAGCCTGAGACACGCCTGCCTGAGACACGCAGCCTGAGACGCTAGCCTGAGACAGGCTAGCCCGTTTGTGTTCGGGGGCCATGTTGTGGACTCGAGGGGGCCCGTCAGCCTGGGCCCCTGGTTCTGTACCGACTGCTGGCGGTCTGTCCCCCCAGGCAGCAGACCCAGTCCCACGCTGTCCGTCGGCGGCCGCTTCGTCTCCCCTGACGACAGCGTGGCGGTCACCTGCCGGCCGCCGGCCCGCTCCGTTTTCAGCTGCCTCTTCTACAGAGACGGGATCCACGTGGCGGACGGTCCCTGCAGCCGGAACCTGACGGGCCGGGAGCTCGCCATCTGGGAGAGAAGCAGCGCCGTGGTCCCGGTCAACCTGACCTGCAGGTACGACCCAGAGGAACGTCTCAGCGTCCGCTCGGAGCCCAGCAACCACAACATGCTGTTCGTCGTGGGTAAGGACCGCCCCCTCCGCTCCCCCGACCAGCAGGGGGCAGACTTGATGATGAATCGTGTCTGGGGTTGCTTTCAGACTTCAGGACGGTCTCCTCGTCCCTCAGCTGCAACGTGTTTGTGGACGACGATCAGATGGACGTCTTCAAAAACGGGATCTGGGTGTTAGGCGGCGGCGACCGGTCGGTCACCATCCGGCCGACAAACATCCGACGGGCTGCCAACGAGACCTGCATCAGCAGACCGTAATAAAGAGGTCTGATGCTCCACGGCGGCCCCCCGGGGACGGCCCCCCAGGGACGCCAGCGGGACCGCTTTGGACCAGAGTTTAATTTGTTGTGTAATAAACTGTTTTGAATCCTTGGCTGTTGATTGGATCATTTCTCATAGTACTTCCTGGGTTGTGTCCCTCCCCCCTGAGACAGGACAGGATGTCTGCATCATGTAATAGATTACAGCGTCATGTAATAGATTACAGCATCATGTAATAGTTTACCACGTCATGTAATAGATTACAGCATCATGTAATAGATTACTGCATCATGTAATAGATTACAGCATCATGTAATAGATTACCACGTCATGTAATAGGTTACAGCATCATGTAATAGATTACAGCATCATGTAATAGATTACAGCGTCATGTAATAGATTACAGCATCATGTAATAGTTTACCACGTCATGTAATAGATTACCACGTCATGTAATAGATTACAGCATCATGTAATAGATTACTGCATCATGTAATAGATTACAGCATCATGTAATAGATTACCACGTCATGTAATAGGTTACACCATCATGTAATAGATTACCACATCATGTAATAGATTACAGCATCATGTAATAGATTACCACATCATGTAATAGATTACCACATCATGTAATAGATTACAGCATCATGTAATAGATTACCACATCATGCAATAGATTACCACATCATGTAATAGATTACCACATCATGTAATAGATTACAGCATCATGTAATAGATTACAGCATCATGTAATAGATTACCACATCATGTAATAGATTACAGCGTCATGTAATAAATTAACACATCATGTAATAGATTACAGCATCATGTAATAGATTACCACGTCATGTAATAGATTACAGCATCATGTAATAGATTACAGCATCATGTAATAGATTACAGCATCATGTAATAGATTACCACATCATGTAATAGATTACCACATCATGTAATAGATTACGACGTCATGAAATAGATTACAGCGTCATGTAATAGATTACTGCATCATGTAATAGATTACACCATCATGTAATAGATTACCACATCATGTAATAGATTACACCATCATGTAATAGATTACCACGTCATGTAATAGATTACAGCGTCATGTAATAGATTACAGCATCATATAATAGATTACCACATCATGTAATAGATTACCACATCATGTAATAGATTACCATGTCATGTAATAGATTACAGCATCATGTAATAGATTACCACGTCATGTAATAGATTACCACGTCATGTAATAGATTACCACGTCATGTAATAGATTACACCATCATGTAATAGATTACCACGTCATGTAATAGATTACAGCGTCATGTAATATATTACCACATCATGTAATAGATTACCATGTCATGTAATAGATTACAGCATCATGTAATAGATTACCACATCATGTAATAGATTACAACATCATGTAATAGATTACAGCATCATGTAATAGATTACCACATCATGTAATAGATTACAACATCATGTAATAGATTACAGCATCATGTAATAGATTACCACGTCATGTAATAGATTACAGCATCATGTAATAGATTACAGCATCATGTAATAGATTACCACGCCATGTAATAGATTACAGCGTCATGTAATAGATTACAGCATCATGTAATAGATTACCACGCCATGTAATAGATTACAGCGTCATGTAATAGATTACCACGTCATGTAATAGATTACAGCATCATGTAATAGATTACCACATCATGTAATAGATTACAGCATCATGTAATAGATTACCACGTCATGTAATAGATTACCACATCATGTAATAGATTACAGCATCATGTAATAGATTACCACGTCATGTAATAGATTACCACATCATGTAATAGATTACAGCATCATGTAATAGATTACCACGTCATGTAATAGATTACCACATCATGTAATAGATTACAGCATCATGTAATAGATTACAGCATCATGTAATAGATTACCACATCATGTAATAGATTACAGCATCATGTAATTGATTAGTGGCGTAGATGTAACTCATTACTCTCAAGCTTCTTGAGACAGACAACAGGATGGACAGTTGGACACTTTTCAGGTTTATTATTCATTCATCCACCCCCCCCCCCGAGACAGGACAGGATGTCTGCATCATGTAATAGATTACAGCATCATGTAATAAATTACAGCATCATGTAATAGATTACAGCATCATGTAATAAATTACAGCATCATGTAATAGATTACAGCATCATGTAATAGATTACCACGTCATGTAATAGATTACAGCATCATGTAATAGATTACAGCATCATGTAATAGATTACAGCATCATGTAATAGATTACCACGTCATGTAATAGATTACAGCATCATGTAATAGATTAACACATCATGTAATAGATTACAGCATCATGTAATAGATTACAGCATCATGTAATAGATTAACACATCATGTAATAGATTACCACATCATGTAATAGATTACAGCATCATGTAATAGATTACAGCATCATGTAATAGATTAACACATCATGTAATAGATTACCACGTCATGTAATAGATTACAGCATCATGTAATAGATTACAGCATCATGTAATAGATTACAGCATCATGTAATAGATTACCACGTCATGTAATAGATTACAGCGTCATGTAATAGATTAACACATCATGTAATAGATTACAGCATCATGTAATAGATTACCACATCATGTAATAGATTACAGCATCATGTAATAGATTACAGCATCATGTAATAGATTACAGCATCATGTAATAGATTAACACATCATGTAATAGATTACCACGTCATGTAATAGATTACAGCATCATGTAATAGATTACAGCATCATGTAATAGATTACAGCATCATGTAATAGATTAACACATCATGTAATAGATTACAGCATCATGTAATAGATTAACACATCATGTAATAGATTACCACGTCATGTAATAGATTACCACATCATGTAATAGATTACAGCATCATGTAATAGATTAACACATCATGTAATAGATTACCACATCATGTAATAGATTACAGCATCATGTAATAGATTACAGCATCATGTAATAGATTACCATGTCATGTAATAGATTACAGCATCATGTAATAATAATGTAACTCATTACTCTCAAGCTTCTTGAGACAACAGGATGGACAGTTGGACACTTTTCAGGTTTATTATTCATTCATCCACCCCCCCCCCCCCCCCCCCGGATCAGTAAAATAAAGATCAATCAGCCTCAGCAAAGGTCCAGAGCAGATCCAGGGTCAGGTTTAAAGCAGGAAGCACCCTGCTGACCGTTCTCTAAATATTTAGCTTCTTAATCAATGACTGCAGAGAAAATAATTGATCACATGGTTTTCAAGCTCCTCCCACTGACCAATCAATGACATCACAAGTTTAAAATGAAACGATATATCGGTTATCATCGTGGTTTAAACGATATTCTGCTTCGTAATGTTTCTTGTCTTCCTCGCTTCCGACCTCATTAATTATTGATCTGCATGTTTGAATCTAAAATGAATATTTAATGAGCTGAAATGTGACAAAGCTGCAGAGTCAAAAGCAACGGGTGAAGCAGCGGTCAGTAAACGCCTCAGCAGGTTGGGCTGCGATGCCAGCGTGACACGTCTCCATGGCGACCCGTTTGTCCTTGAGGCCGTCCAGGCTCCACCCACATCCTGGACCACAGCTCGCCATCATGCGACAGGAAGACGCCCGATGGAACTCCTGAGGACAGGAAACACGTTCAGTGTGAGGTACGGACGAAACTTCCTGTGATGTCACGCCCACGCCGTGATGTCATTACCACGCTCTGTGATGTCACGCCCACGCCGTGATGTCATTACCACGCTCTGTGATGTCACGCCCACGCCCTGTGATGTCACGACCACGCAGTGATGTCACTCTTCACTGAGCGGTCACTTTGTGCATGAAGCCTCACAGGGCGTGGAGCTTCAGGAACGACCTTGTGACCTTTGAACCGAGTCAGTTTGAACTGGAACCCGGTAACCCGGTAACCTGACGTCGTGTTCGTGATGCGTTTGGGTGCAGCAGGGATTTTGAGCTTTGTGCTGGCTGCCTGATTTATCGTTGCGTGTTGGCGGATCCTCACAGGTTCTCAGGGCGCCGCAGACGAGCAGCATCAGCGCTGGAACGCTGGCGTGGGGCGAGGCGGCGGCGCCGGAGGGGGGGCAGGGCACCTGCGGGGCAGCCTCACATTTCACTTCTTTACACTTGTGGCTGCAAAAAGGAGAAATAAAGGGACTCAGGACGCCGTCTCTGGCGTCTCACGCCGCTTCCTGTTCCTCCGGGTGGAAACAGAAACCAGGACGTTTGATCCGAGCAGGATTTCTCCGTTTACCAATCGTAGCTCAAAACAAACAAACAAACAAACAGGAGGCGAGTCCCGCGGTCGGCTCAGGTGAGCCTTAGACTCCTCCCACTGCCGACACTCACAGCTGCTTCTGCAGGTACTGCTGTCCCGACTCGCAGGCCTTGGTTTGGCTCTGGGCCGCCATCATGTGACTCTCGGCGGCGTCCTTCAGGCTGAAGCAGGAGGACGTCTGGTGGAGCGTCTGGGTCACGTTGTCCTGCAGGAACTCGATGCGATCTGAGGACAGACAACCAGGAGTTAGCTCCTCCCCTCGGGTCAGGATTAGCTCCTCCCCCTGCAAGCAGAGGCTACAATAGAATAGAAAGCCTTTATTGTCGAATCGAAGGTGATAAACAGAAAATGCAGATTGATTGCATTTAGTGATTGCTCCTCCTCCTGCCCCCCCCCCCACAGACCCGCCCTCATTAAACATGGCCGCCTGTTCACTCATACCTGCTCCACACAGGAATCCGTGGCTTCCCTTCCATTGTTCCTAGCAGGAAGTCGTGTCTCCACCAGGCTCCTCCTCCTGCCCCCCCCCCCCACCCCACCCCACAGACCCGCCCTTGTGTCTCCAGCCTCCACCGGGCTTATGGAGCAGAAAGGCTCTCCTGTGTGTTTATTTGCTGTGAGTCACCGGTTGTCATGGTAACAGAAGGGGACCCCGCAGCTCAGAATGCCTCCTTTCATGGCGGTGATGCCGTTTTTCCTACCTTCCTGCAGGCCGAGCCGAGTCGTGAGGTTCGCCACCGTCTGGTCCAGCTGTTCAACGTTCTCCTGCAGGAGGCTGATGTTCCCCTTCAGGACGTCCTGCAGGATGAAACAAACGCACCTCAGGAAGCGTGTGAAGCAGCAGCTGCTAACAGGAAACCAAGCTGCTGCTAACAGGAAACCAAGCTGCTGCTGCTAACAGGAAACCAAGCTGCTGCTGCTAACAGGAAACCAAGCTGCTGCTGCTAACAGGAAACCAAGCTGCTGCTGCTAACAGGAAACCAAGCTGCTGCTAACAGGAAACCAAGCTGCTGCTGCTAACAGGAAACCAAGCTGCTGCTGCTAACAGGAAACCAACCTGCTGCTAACAGGAAACCAAGCTGCTGCTGCTAACAGGAAACCAAGCAGCTGCTAACAGGAAACCAACCTGCTGCTAACAGGAAACCAACCTGCTGCTAACAGGAAACCAACCTGCTGCTGCTAACAGGAAACCAAGCTGCTGCTGCTAACAGGAAACCAAGCTGCTGCTGCTAACAGGAAACCAAGCTGCTGCTGCTAACAGGAAACCAAGCAGCTGCTAACAGGAAACCAAGCAGCTGCTAACAGGAAACCAAGCAGCTAACAGGAAACCAAGCTGCTGCTGCTAACAGGAAACCAAGCTACTGCTGCTAACAGGAAACCATCCTGCTGCTGCTAACAGGAAACCAAGCAGCTGCTAACAGGAAACCAAGCAGCTGCTAACGGGAAACCATCCTGCTGCTGCTAACAGGAAACCAACCTGCTGCTAACGGGAAACCATCCTGCTGCTGCTAACAGGAAACCAAGCAGCTGCTAACAGGAAACCAACCTGCTGCTAACAGGAAACCAACCTGCTGCTGCTAACAGGAAACCAAGCTGCTGCTAACAGGAAACCAACCTGCTGCTGCTAACAGGAAACCAAGCTGCTGCTAACAGGAAACCAAGCAGCTGCTAACAGGAAACCAACCTGCTGCTGCTAACAGGAAACCAACCTGCTGCTGCTAACAGGAAACCAAGCAGCTGCTAACAGGAAACCAACCTGCTGCTGCTAACAGGAAACCAAGCAGCTGCTAACAGGAAACCAAGCAGCTGCTAACAGGAAACCAACCTGCTGCTAACAGGAAACCAACCTGCTGCTGCTAACAGGAAACCAAGCTGCTAACAGGAAACCAAGCAGCTGCTAACAGGAAACCGACCTGCTGCTAACAGGAAGCCAACCTGCTGCTGCTAACAGGAAACCAAGCTGCTAACAGGAAACCAAGCAGCTGCTAACAGGAAACCGACCTGCTGTTAACAGGAAACCAACCTGCTGCTAACAGGAAGCCAACCTGCTGCTAACAGGAAACCAACCTGCTGCTAACAGGAAGCCAACCTGCTGCTAACAGGAAACCAACCTGCTGCTAACAGGAAGCCAACCTGCTGCTAACAGGAAACCAACCTGCTGCTAACAGGAAACCAACCTGCTGCTAACAGGAAACCAAGCTGCTAACAGGAAACCAAGCAGCTGCTAACAGGAAACCAAGCTGCTAACAGGAAACCAAGCAGCTGCTAACAGGAAACCGACCTGCTGCTAACAGGAAGCCAATCTGCTGCTAACAGGAAGCCAAGCAGCTGCTAACAGGAAGCCAACCTGCTGCTAACAGGAAGCCAACCTGCTAACAGGATTCTCAACATCTGGATTCGTCTGTTCTACCAGGTTCACATTAGGACCTGAAGCCCCCCCCCCTCCACCCGGGCCAACATGTGGTTTGTGAACCCGGCCGGGCGGTGCCAGGCTGTCAGGGCTGAGCTGGTGATGGAATGCAGCGCTCCATCTGTGAACTTGACGGCTTCTAGAAACATTCTTCTCTTTGAACGCAGCGGTTATAATTAGATCAGGACTTTAAACAGAGTCCCCCCCCCGAGGGCCCCCTAGCAGAGGATTCACAGCCGGGCCAGCGGTACCGATGGATCGCCCTCCAAACCTTTGGATCAAACACACCTTTTTATGGAAGGAGGAGTTTTATTATGGCGGATTCTTCTGTGCTGACGGGTCTTAATAACTCCAGGTCCTCCAGAGACCCTTTCGCTGCTAGTCTGATCCAGATTCTTCCTGAGGAATCTTGTCCCGTTCCTCCAGTTCTGGAATATTCCAGGTTTTCCTGCTGCAGATCCACCAGAGGGTTTTCTCTTGATTCCAGTCAGGTGACTCTGACCCCTCTAGAATGACCCAGGGCTTCTTCTGGAACCAGGTCCTGGTGGACTCTGACCCCTCTAGAATGACCCAGGGCTTCTTCTGGAACCAGGTCTTTGAGCCCTGCTCTACAGGCTGCAGGTTTCTATTGGACCAGGAAGTAAAGCCATGCTTCATCAGCATCAGCTTCCTCCAGACGTACTGCTGACCCAGAAGCCCCAGAAGGTCCAGTTTGCTTTTGTGGTTCCACAGAACAGCATCCCAAACATGTTTCTGTGACTCAGAGGATCCACGTTCCTCCTTCTGATCAGCTGATCAGCTGATCAGCTGATCAGCTGATCAGCACAAACAGGAAACTAAAACCCCAACAGAACACACAACACCTAGAAATGCCCCCCCCCCTCTGAAACGGAACGACTCCGGTGCAACATGACGGGCGTGGCGCTCAGAAGGTACCTTCCGTTCAGGTGGGTTCAATCCGGGACAAGTAAGGGGGGGGGGTTAGGGTTAAAGCTCCAACGGGAAGCTTTATTTAGCAGGAAGGCAGCAGAGACAGACACATCGCAAAGAGGAAACATCAGGGATGGGAAAATAAACCGATTAGTATCGATAAACATGTAAACAGCGTTTTACCGTTGCCATGGAGATCCACATCTGGCGTCTTCAACATTCATGTAAAGGAACAAAAAGAAGAGCTAACTTCTGCTAACCATCTGATCAGAAATACGTGGGTCATCCAGGAATCCAGATTCTGGGAATCCTTGCAGCTGCTGGCAGAGCTTCAGACCCCCCCCCCCCCAGCAGGACGGGGGCGTCCCTTCAGAGCGAGCGTCTGCTCTAAAGGTAATATTTGGGATTATTCACACCCAGAGGTTTCGCTTCTGCAAAAACGAGAGTGTGACAAGCTGGAGGGGGGGGGGGGGCAGGGGGGAGTGGAACAGAGGTGAAGGGGAAGGAGGAAGAGGAGGCGGAGCCTACAAGGGCAAACAGTCACTTTTTCCAACCAGTCTTTCGTGTTAAACGCTCTGGAGGGAAAATAAAAGTTCCCCAAAACAGAAACAGTTCCTGAAGGGGGGGGGGGGGCTGCTTGGTTCCTGGGTGAGTGCCGGCTTCAAACGGTGCTGGTTCTGATCCAGAACATCATCATCATCACCAGGACCAGGACCAGAATGTCCCCACTGTGGGGAGACGGATCCTGATCTGGACCCAGAGGAACACCAGCAGTCTAGAAGGAGTCACATGACGAGGGCCGGCCAATCAGAGGGGACGGTTCTGAAGACAAACTCACCGTGTCCTGCCGGCAGCGGTCCAGCGAGGCGTTGGTGGCGCCCAGGCGTCCCAGCAGCATCAGGACCTGGGCCCTCTGGCGTGCTCGCTCCTCCCGCCCCGCCTCCAGCGCCGCCTTGTTCTTGGTTAACACCACCGTGGCGTCCTGCAGCTCCGCCCGGCACCGGGACGAGCCGTTCAGGCCAGTCGTGGCCCACACCACGATGGCGACGAGCGACCCGACGGACCAGAGCAACAGCAGGACCATCACCACGTTCTTCACCTTCTGGGAGGGGCTGGAGGCGGCGGCCATGAGGAGGCGCAGAGGAGGAGCAGAGGAGGTGGTGAAGAGGAGCTGTGGAGGTGATGAAGAGGAGCTGTGGAGCCGACGAAGAGGAGCTGTGGAGCCGACGGCTGCTCTCGGTGAGTCTCAGGTTGGAGTGAGCCGGACTTTCCCTTCGGGAAGGGCGGGAACACGGAGGGGGGCGTGTTCCCCGTGAGGGAACACGCCCCCCTCCCTGGAACGACCCGCCTCCACTCCTCCTCAGCAGCTCTCTCTCTTTCCTGACCTCTTGCCAGCTGCTGGCCTGACCCCGCCCCCGTCGGTCTGTCTGTGCTGTGATTGGCCTTTGGGCCCGCTCCGGCAGGCCACGCCCCCTTCACCAGTGAATATTCATGTTGTTGCCTCTGAATTAATCTATTTATCATTTAACACTTTTCTACTAAAGCTTCAAATCAAGGATGAATCGATTCGGTCTTTGAGCCACCCCCCCAGGATGTGATTGGTCTTTCACGAGGAACCGCTCCAGGTGAACCCCGCCTCCGGTCCCGACCCACGGTCGGCTCGGGTCGGACTGAGAACGGCGTGGCGCTGTGAAACCGTTTGTTCCGGCGAGGGGGCGGAGCCGTGGCTTTATTTGACGCGTACTTCACGTCTGATGTCATCGACCATAACCAGTCCTGAACACACGTCCTTTAACAGTTGATTTTATTTCTATTACGACATTAAATCCTTCCTAAAACCACACGGCGCCGCAGGAGGAGGGCGTGGCTTGTGTTCCGTGCTGCGGCTCCTGATTGGAGCAGGACTCTAAACGGAATTCCTTTCGGTCCTTTGAGTCGTACGAGATCCGGATCAGACCTGGAACGAGAGCAGATCAGGGCGTCGGTCCGAGGCGTGTGGGGAGCTCCGCCTCCTCGGGATCGCACTCACCTGGGCTCCCGCCCGGGTCGGGTCACGGCTGCTCCTCGGTCCCGGCGCTGGGCGCTCGGTTGCGGATCTGATTCCTCAGCTGTTCGATCAGTTCTGGGTTCTGCTGCTGCATCTGCTGAGCAAACTGCTGACCCCTGCAAACGGGCCAATCAGACGGGCCGATCAATCACAGACGGGCCAATCACAGACGGGCCGATCAATCACAGACGGGCCAATCAGACGGGCCGATCAATCACAGACGGGCCAATCAGACGGGCCGATCAATCACAGACGGAGGTACGTACGCCTGGATCAGCCCCGATAAATCTCCGGCTCCGGGGGGGGCCCCGGCGGGGGCTCCGGGGGGGGCTCCGGCGGGGGCTCCGGGGGGGGCTCCGGCGGTCGCTGCACTTCGTGCTCCTTCACCACCTCCTTCTCCTTCACTAACTCCTTCTCCCCCCCCCACCCCGCCATACGCTCCCGACATCATCCCCGACATCCTGGGAGAGAGGAGAGAGGAGACGAGGAGACGAGGGGAGACCTCAAAGGAGGACCAACACAAAGGGGCGGAGCCTGGAAGCATCGACTCACATCTGCTGGACCTGAGGGTTGTTCATCAGGGACGACGCCTGCAGAGACAAACGTCCAGGTTGAGCTTCCTGTCCGGGACTGAAGCACGCAGGGTGCCCCGCCCCACACCTGAGGGGTGCCCCGCCCCACACCTGCTAGCATCTCACCATGTTCATGAAGCCGGGGTTACTGAGCAGCCCGGCCAGATCGACTCCTCCCATCCCTGCTGTCTGGGAGACAAAGAGACAGCCATGAGGCCCCGCCCAGTTCTGGTCTAAAGGCCCCTCCCGGTTCTGGTCTAACGCCCCCCCCCCCCGCGGTTCTGGTCCAACGGGCCCCCCCGGTCGGTTCTGGTCTAACGGCCCCCCCCGGTTCTGGTCCAACGCCCCCCCGGTCGGTTCTGGTCTAACGGCCCCTCCCGGTGCTGGTCTAACGGCCCCCCCCGGTTCTGGTCTAACGGCCCCCCCCCGGTTCTGGTCCAACGCCCCCCCGGTCGGTTCTGGTCCAACGCCCCCCCCGGTTCTGGTCCAACGCCCCCCCGGTCGGTTCTGGTCTAACGGCCCCTCCCGGTGCTGGTCTAACGCTCCCCCCCGGTTCTGGTCTAACGGCCCCTCCTGGTCGGTTCTGGTCTAACGCCCCCCCCGGTTCTGGTCCAACGCCCCCCCGGTTCTGGTCTCACCGGGCTGGACGTCTCCATCTTGTCCTCGGCGATCTTCAGGTTGGTTCTGTAGCTGTCGTTGTCCGGGTCCAGCTCCAGGGCCTTCTTGTAGTAGCCGACTGCTTCCGTGTGTTTGTTGAGGCTGGTCAGAGCCAAGCTGCAACACAAAGCGGCGTCAGCGCTCGGGCCCGCCCCCCCCCGGCCCCCCGCCCCCCCAGCCCTACCCCATCCTCCCGTAGGCTTTGCTGTAGTTTGGGTCGATGCCGATGGCCCGCTCACAGTCCTGCACCGCGCCGGCGTAGTCGCCCAGCTTGCTGTAGGCTGCGGCCCTGCACGCACACGCACGCACACACACACACAGCACCGGTCTCACTATGACATCACAGCACCCGGCGTGCCCCCGGGGGGGTCGGGCCGGACCTGTTGCAGTAGTACACGGCGTTGTCCGGGTTGATGGCGACGGCCTTGGAGTAAAACTCCACGGCAGCCGAGAAGTTCTCCACCTTCATTTGGTCGTTTCCTGCAGGCCAGACAGAACCAGCGTCGGAACCGGCACCGAGGTCCAACAGACCGACCAGCGCCCCCCAGAACCGGGCTTCTCACCTTCGGTTTTGAGCGTCTCGGCCTCGACTCTCTGCTCCTCGGAGACGGCGTTCTGAGTGGCGTTGTTGTTCACCTGACACTCGGGGGGTGCTAACACAAACATGGCCGACGGGTTAGCCGCTAGCATCGCGGCTGAAGGTGGCGACTCCCTCGCCAAGACTCTACCTTCGCTGTGGCCGAGGCGAAGATCTCTGGCAGCGTCATGGCGACGGCGAGGCTCTGGTCGTCGGTGGAAACGTCAAACGCCGTCTCCAAGCACTGAACGGCGACTAGAAGCAGCAGCTCGCGTTAACGACGACACTAAAGACGGACCCGAACAGAACCTGGAGATGGGCTCGGCCTGACTCGGGAGCGATCCGGATTCCCGTCCGGAGTTTCCCATTTACTGATAGAGGAGGCTTTAACATCTGCATTAAATTCACCAAGACTCGGTCATAAGGGGTCCGATAGGTGCTGATCCAGAATGAGGTCTGTGATCAGACCCACTTAATGGGGGGGGTCGGTTTTACTCTGATGGGATCCATGCGTGAAGGGCCGATCAATAGCGGGACTCACCCTCCAGACTCTCCTGGGCCCCCGAGCTCAGGCTCCCGCCCGCAGCTGATCGTGGAGGAAGCGGATGATGGAGAAGGCGAGGCGCTTGTTGTCCGTCATGATGCCGGAGGCTCGGACCTCTCTGTGGCCGCGGGAGGAGAGATCCTGCCGGGGAGAGCAGCAGCATGCGCTACAGGTCAGCCGCCCTTTAGCATTAGCTTCAGCGGCGCAGCATGACTGTTAGCTAGCGCCGCTAGCGCCGCTAACCAACACCGACGTTAGCCGGATACTTCCGTTAGCTTAGCACAACGCCGTCCCGTCGTCGGGAGATCGATCGCTTCTCCGTTAAGGGTCAGGATGCTCGCTGCTCCGGTAACGTTAGCGTCACCGCACAGCCGACGTTAGGTAGGAACTTCACGGATTTACTTCAAACGCAAGCGGCGTCATATTGTACCGCTACATTTAAAAGGGGGCTTGCCGTGACGTGATGCTAACGACTAGCCAGCTAGCTGATCCTATCCGTGTCCCGCGGCAGACCCGTCGTGTGCTCGGGGCGGCCCCCTAGCGTGCCCGCGGTGTTTTCCTACCAGTCGTCCGGATGTTAGCTGTCGATCTGCCCAAGAAACGAGCGAGCGCTCCGTTAACTCCGGTCCCGCGATTAGCCGTAGCCGCCACTCAGCTTGACGGTCGCGTGTCGCAATGTTGTGTCGTCATACGCAAGCGACGGTGTCCCGATATGTGAGCCAATCAGAGACAGAGGGGGGCGGGTTATCCCTTTGCCGTCCTTCGAACAAAGTGAAGAAAGCTTTTCAACTTTAGAAAAATGTGCTATCTACCAGAAATAGAGAAAACTCGCCTTCAGAATGAATAACTACATTAAAGTAGTAATCTGTTTTATTGTGAAAGGGCGAGCGGAAGTGGGGGGGTTCTCTCGCCTCTTAGATCCGGTTCCACAGCCCGTCACTCCGCCGCGCTGAGCTAGCGGACATTATCTGAGCTATGGGCCCGACAGGTGAGTCGTGATTCCCGCCGAGGCTCCGGCGCTCGTTTAGCATGAGTTAGCTCTGACTTCCCGTTAGCTCCATAGTAGCTCTCGGCTAGCTTAGCTGCGGTCGGGTCGCTTGTTTCCCGGCCCGGTTCGGTTCGTTCAGAGCTCGCCTCAGACCAATGTGTGTAAAATAATCAATAATAATGGTGTTAAATAAACGCGTCCTCTTCCGCTAGCCGCTTTAGCGTGTTCATCGAGCTAGCTCGGTAGCTAGCTCATCCATCGGAGGATAAGTTGATGGGCTTTGGTTTAGAATCAGTGTGTGCGTGTGTGTGCGCGCGCGCGTGCGGTTTGCTGTGATTCTCTTATCTTGTATATTTAAGGGGGGGGGGAGGGGGAGGGGGGGGGGGGGGGGGGCACCGCAGCTCTTTGTGCTTTGATTTACGACGTGTCGGGTTCTGGTTCCGATCCAGATCCAGATCAGTCCTGGTTCCGTGTCCCATTCTCGTCCTCTCAGGTGAGGTGGTGTTCGGCAGCCCGGTGCCGGTCTGCCCCGACAACCGGCTGCTGTGGGACCTGACCCCGGAGCGGATCCGCCAGATGACCGGTGAGCTGGTCACCAGAACCAAGACGGTGTACGACCGGGTCGGGGCGCTGGACCTGGAGGGCGTGACCCTGGAGAACACGCTGAAGGCTCTCGCTGACGTGGAGGTGGAGTACACCGGTGAGTGGACCGGTACCGGGTTGGTTCTGGTGCTGAAGAGCCGCTACGTTTCATCTGAGGGCTCCAGATGTTTCTGCAGCAGAACACGACTGGATCCGGAGTCCGGACAGAACGGTCGGTTCTGGTTTCCCATTGTGAGCCCGTCTGGAGCGCCGAGTCGGCAGATTCCACCGCGGAGCGGCGACTCGGCAGTTTAGAGAGGAAGCAGCCGGGCGAGCTGCTGCGTCCACGGAGGGCGGGGCTGAAGCGGCGGGTCCGGGTCCGGTCAGGGTCCGGGTCCGGTCCGGGTCCGGTCTGTCAGTGAAACACGCAGAGAGAACTAGATCACCATGGTAACGTGTTTCAGTGAACGCTGCTGCGTCGACGGAGGGCGGGGCTGAAGCGGCGCGTCACGGGTCCGGGTCCGGTTCGGGTCCGGTTCGAGTCCGGGTCCGGTCTGTTAGTGAAACACGCAGAGAGAACCAGATCACCATGGTAACGTGTTTCAGTGAACGCTGCTGCTGAACGTTCTCCACCCGACCCCCATGTACAAGTACACAAAACAAACATGTGTGACCCCGCCCCTCACACACAGCTCCTCCCACCGTGCCTGACCCCGCCCCTCTTGTCTCAGTCCAGAGGAACATGTGTGACCCCGCCCCTCACACGCAGCTCCTCCCACCGTGCCTGACCCCGCCCCTCTTGTCTCAGTCCAGAGGAACATGCGTAACCCCGCCCCTTGCACACAGCTCCTCCCACCGTGCCTGACCCCGCCCCTCTTGTCTCAGTCCAGAGGAACATGTGTGACCCCGCCCCTCACACGCAGCTCCTCCCACCGTGCCTGACCCCGCCCCTCTTGTCTCAGTCCAGAGGAACATGTGTGACCCCGCCCCTCGCACGCAGCTCCTCCCACCGTGCCTGACCCCGCCCCTCTTGTCTCAGTCCAGAGGAACATGCGTAACCCCGCCCCTC
The DNA here is from genome assembly GCF_040956055.1 of Brachionichthys hirsutus. Classification (NCBI taxonomy): domain Eukaryota; kingdom Metazoa; phylum Chordata; class Actinopteri; order Lophiiformes; family Brachionichthyidae; genus Brachionichthys; species Brachionichthys hirsutus. Next base: position 14,766,717 of record NC_090905.1, on the reverse strand, counting down.
GCACGCACGCAGCTCCTCCCACCGTGCCTGACCCCGCCCCTCTTGTCTCAGTCCAGAGGAACATGCTGGACTTCCCGCAGCACGTCTCCCCCCTGAAGGAGGTCCGGGCAGCGAGCACGGAGGCCGACAAGAGTCTGTCCGAGTTCGACGTGGAGATGAGCATGAGGCGGGACGTCTACCTGAGGATCGTCGCGCTGAAGGTGGGCCGCCGCCCCTCCCCCAGCCCGGGCGTGTCCTGACTCCTCCTCCTGTGTGTCTCTGCAGGAGAAGGTCGATGGCGGCGGCCTGACGGGGGAGTCCAGGCGTTACATGGAGCGACTGATCAAGCTGGGCAGGAGGAACGGCCTCCACCTCCCCCAGGAGACGCAGGAGGTGCTCACACGGGGGGGGGGGGGGGGTGGTCTGACCCGGGTGGTCTGACCCCCTGACTCTCTGCCGACAGGAGATCAAAGGCATCAAGAAGAAGCTGAGCAGCCTGTCCATCGACTTCAACAAGAACCTGAACGAGGACACCAGCAGCCTGTCCTTCAGCAGGGAGCAGCTGGGGGGGCTCCCCGAGGACTTCCTGGGCTCCCTGGACCGGGACGGGGACGGGGACGGGGACCGGCTGAAGGTCACCCTCAAGTATCCGCATTACTTCCCCACCATGAAGAAATGCTTCGTCCCAGAAACCCGCCGGAAGCTGGAGGAGGCCTTCAACTCGCGCTGCCAGCAGGTGGGGCGGCGTCCGGGGGGGGTCCGGGGGACTCGGTGGCGGTCCGAGTCTGACCCGGGTCTGCGTCTCCAGGAGAACGCCGTCATCCTGAAGGAGCTGCTGGAGCTCCGGGCTCAGAAGAGCGCTCTGCTGGGCTTCGGGACGCACGCCGACGTCGTCCTGGAGATGAACATGGCCAAGTCTGGGAAGAGGGTGGCCGACTTCCTGGGTGAGTGGGGGGGCGGGGGGGGGAGCGGGTCCTCCCGGGTCCTCCCGGGTCCTCCCGGAGACCGACTTCCCGTCCCGTTTCAGAGGAGCTGGCCCGGAAGCTGAAGCCGCTGGGTGATGAGGAGCGCCGGGTCATGCTGGACCTGAAGCAGAAGGAGTGTCTGAAGAGGGGCGAGCCCTTCGGCGGCGAGCTGCACGCCTGGGACACGCGCTACTTCATGACCCAGGTGAGCCGGGGGCCTGTTGGACCGGCCCGGGTACCGGCCCTGCTCCTCCTCCTCTCCCTGCTCCTCCTCCAGGTGGAGGAGACGCAGTACGCCGTGGACCAGAACCTGCTGAAGGAGTACTTCCCCCTGGAGGTGGTGACGCAGGGTCTGCTGGGCACCTACCAGGACCTCCTGGGTCTGAGCTTCCAGCTGGTGGACGGCGCCCCCGTGTGGCACCCGGACGTCGTTCTGTACAGCGTGAAGGACCGCGGCAGCGCCCGGGTGGTCGGCCAGTTCTACCTGGACCTGCACCCCAGGTGAGCCCGGCGGGCGGCGTGCTCGGCGAGGGCGGTGCCGTGACTCCTCCCCCTCTGTGCAGGGAGGGGAAGTACGGCCACGCCGCCTGCTTCGGCCTGCAGCCCGGCTGCCTGCTGCCCGACGGGACGCGCCAGATGTCGGTGGCCGCCATGGTGGCCAACTTCACCAAGCCGACGGCCGACGCCCCCTCGCTGCTGCAGCACGACGAGGTCGAGACCTACTTCCACGAGTTCGGCCACGTCATGCACCAGCTCTGCGCCGAGGTCAGCGCCGCGCGCTAGCGCTAGCGTGATCTCCGTCTCCGCCCTAAACGGCCAGCGGGTGTCCCTGCGCTGCTCTGACTCCGCCTCCCGCCCTGACTGCAGGCGGACTACGCCATGTTCAGCGGGACCCACGTGGAGCGGGACTTCGTGGAGGCGCCGTCTCAGATGCTGGAGAACTGGGTCTGGGAGGCGGAGCCACTGCTGAGGATGTCCAGACACTACAAGACGGGCGAGCCAATCCCCAGCGAGCTGCTGGACAAGCTCATCAAGTCCCGCCTCGCCAACACCGGTGGGTACCGGCCGGGACGCCGCGCTGCGCTGTTACCGTGGTAACCGGTGCCCCCCCCCCCCAGGGCTGTTCAACCTGAGGCAGATCGTTCTGGCTAAAGTGGATCAGGCTCTGCACACCAGGAAGGGGCTGGACCCGGCAGAGGAGTACGGCCGTCTCAGCCGGGACATCCTGGGGATCCCCGCCTCTCCAGGTCAGACGGCTCCTCCCACCTCACGGCTCCTCCTCCTCCCTCTCTAACCTTCGTCCTTCTCCGTCCTGCTGACCAGGAACCAACATGCCGGCGACCTTCGGGCACCTGGCCGGCGGCTACGACGCCCAGTACTACGGCTACCTGTGGAGCGAGGTGTTCTCCATGGACATGTTCTCGGCTCGCTTTAAGAAGGAGGGCATCATGAACCCCAAGGTGAGGACGCTGGCGGCCTAGCCTAGCCTAGCCTAGCCTAGCCGCAAAGGGAAACGCTTCCCATGTTGTTCTTGCTGACTGAATTGCTCTCTCCTGATTGGTCCTCCAGGTGGGGCTGGACTACAGGAAGTTCATCCTGCGTCCCGGCGGCTCCGAGGACGCCGCGGAGATGTTGAGGAAGTTCCTCGGGCGGGAACCCAAACAGGAAGCCTTCCTGCTGAGCAAAGGGCTGACGGCGGAGCGGGAGGCCGGCACGCCGTGTCCCTGCTGACCAATCAGAGCAGCCGACGCCCACCCCGGTGCTAACCAAAAAACGACTGTTATGTTTTTAGAAAACAAAACCTGTCGAGTGTTTCACGCAATAAAACGCTTTTAAGCCACTTCCTGTGTCTGAATCACGATGTCATCGTTCGTCACAAACGGGGCCCCGCCTCCATGTTGGACTAAAGTTCTGATCCAAACGGATTTGATGGTCGGGTCAGAACCGAACCAGACAGGAAGTCCCACACTCACAACTCACTATTTTGTGGCAGAAAATTTCTGACGCCAACGTGAAACAGGAAGTTGAAACCAGTGGGCGCAGGAAGTGACATCACCGCTGCAGCGGCGTGGGCTCGGTCTCCGCACGCAGCTCCGTGTGGTTCCAGCCGACCTGCACAAGGTGTGCGTTTCATTCGCCCCGAGGGGAACCTGAGGGAGGCGGAGTCAGCGGGCCGCAGGGAAACCGACAACAACAGCCGGCGGGCGAAAGACGGGGATCCTGGAAAACAACTTCATCATCCGGCGCCGCCCGCCGGGACGTCCCGTCGGATGACGGGGACGCGTTTGTGTCACGCACACAGACGAGATCCGACATTGATCCGGTCGGTTCGGACGGAACACCTTCCTCGCCGTGAATCCCCCGGAGGTCGGAGGTCGGCGTTGTTACCGTCTCCTCTTCCTCTTCGTCATCCTCGGTAATTAGAACCGAGCTGCAGCTGCTAGCCGGGTCCCTGGGGGGGGGGGGACTCCCCCCGGCCCCCGGGCGAGATCAACACTGAGCAGGTGAACCCGGCTGAGACGACGTGTGGGACCCAGAACCAGGAGCCTCGCTCAGAGAAGCAGCTTGGCCCTGATCCAGTTCTCCTCGAGACCCTCCATCCGGATCAGGATCCAGAAGAGCAAGAACCTCAGAAGAACCATCAGAACCTTGTATTCCACTGCAGGGTTGTGTTTTGGACTCGCTGCAGGAGGTCCGTCCGGGACGGCCGTCGTCCTGGAGGAGCCTCCCTGGAGGACGAGCAGGGAGGAGCCTGAGGAGCAGCCGGAGGAGAGCGAGGAGGAGCAGCTGGAGGAGAGCGAGGAGCAGCCAGAGGAGAGCGAGGAGCAGCAGCTGGAGGAGAGCGAGGAGGAGCAGCTGGAGGAGAGCGAGGAGGAGCAGCCGGAGGAGAGCGAGGAGCAGCAGCTGGAGGAGAGCGAGGAGCAGCTGGGTGAGAGCGAGGAGGAGCTGGAGGAGAGCGAGGAGCAGCTGGGTGAGAGCGAGGAGGAGCTGGAGGAGAGCGAGGAGCAGCAGCTGGAGGAGAGCGAGGAGGAGCAGCGGCTTGAAGGAGACGGACGATGTCGGACCGTCCGGTAGCACCAGAGGGCGCCGCGGAGCTGCAGGACGTCCTCCGAGGACGGACAGACGGAGCTCAGAGGACGAAGACCAGCTCCAACATGATCCGGGTCTTCATCAGCTCCACGTTCACAGGTCAGAGCAGACGGTCCTTCTCTGGACCTTCCTGGACGCGTCGCCAGAACCTTTGTGTTTGGTGGCAGCGCTGATGATGTCATCATTTAAGGGCTTTGATGTTTCTGATGCTGGTCCAGGTCTCATCGGGTCCCGGGTCCCGGGTCTTAGACGGCGTTTGTCTGCTGGATGGATCCAGATTAAGTAAACCTGGAGATGGTCCTGGTCTGACTTTGATCCGGATTCCAGTCTGGATACAGAAACATCTGGATTTGACCATTTACTTATAAAGGGGTCCGATCTGAACCATCATGAACCACGTCTTCTGGTTCTGATCCAGAATGAGGTCAGGAATAAATATGACACTAACATTAAACCCGAGAGACCAAGAACAGTCTAGAACCTTCTGGTGCTGATCCAGATCACCGTGTGGACAGTGTAGATCCGGATCCTTCTGGTTCTGATCCAGATCACCGTGTGGACGGTGTAGATCCGGATCCTTCTGGTTCTGATCCAGATCACCGTGTGGACAGTGTAGATCCGGATCCTTCTGGTTCTGATCCAGATCACCGTGTGGACGGTGTAGATCCAGTTAGGGGGGGGGGGGGCTGCTTGGGGGAGGTCTGTGCTCTGAGTGCTTTCTAGCATTAGGCCCCGCCCCAGCTTTGGGCTGTTGGCGCCGCTGAGACGCTCCTGCTCCTTTGATGATGATGATGATGATGATGATGAGCGTTTCCTTTGAACCCGTTTCAGATATGAGCAGCGAGAGGAAGGCCCTGCAGGACAAGGCTTACCCAGAAGTCCTTGCTCACTGCCGCCGCCTGGGCTTCACCTTCGAGGTCAGAGCGCCGGTCTTTCACCCGCCGGATCACATGACGGCGTGTAAACAGCCACTTCCTGTCTAGGCGCTGGATCTGCGCTGGGGGGTCCGAGGCGTCCCCTCAGGAGACCACGAGGCCGGCGAGCTCTTCCTGCAGGAGATCCAGAACTGTCGGAGGACGTCAGCCGGTCCGGACTTCGTCGTGAGTCTCTTCGACACCGTGACGTGATGCTTCTGGGGCAGTGGGCGTGGTCAGCGACTAAGCCCCTCCTCCTCTGGGCTCCGAAGGCGCTGCTGGGGAACCGGTACGGCCACCGCGCCCTTCCTCGCCTCGTCCCGGAGAAGCAGTTCGAAGCTCTTCTGTCCAAACTGGCCGGAAGCCCCGACGGCGCCGAGCAGCTGGAGCGCTGGTTCCTCAAGGACAGCAACGCGGTCCCGCCCACCTACGTGCTGCAGCCAATCACAGCTCACTTCCCCTTCTACGGCGACCTGCGGCTGGAGAGCAGGCCGCAGCGCGACGACCACGTCCTCGGGTGGCGCCGGACGGAGACGCAGCTGCTGCAGCTGCTCCGCGCCGCCGCCACGGACGCCGAGGCGGCCGGTGACATCACAGCGGAGCAGAAACACCGGTTCTACGCGTCAGGTGAGCCCCCCCGGGTCGCCCCCCCCCGTACCCCCCCCTGCTGCACCTGAGCCTCTTCCTCTTCCTGTCCAGTCACAGAGCAGGAGTTGGAGCTCGGCTTGTGGGCGGGCGACGCCCAACCTTCGGCTCTGGTCTTCGTTCGAGAGACTCCCCGCCAGCGGGCGGGGGGCGGAGCCAAACGTCTCGCCAGGTTCGTGGACGTGACCGCCGAAGGCCCGCTTGATGCAGAAGCTCAGGGGCTGCTGAGCGGCCTCAAGTCCCGCCTCTACGGCTCCACGCAGGACAACCTCAACCGCCACTGCGTGGAGCTCAGCAAAGGAGGCGTCGACCCGAAGCGCAGAGACCACGCCCACTACCTGGACAGCGTCTGCCAGCAGTTTGTCTCACACATGAAGGCCCGGGTCGGAGCGGCGGCGGAACGGCGGGGGAACGTCTGGGGGAGCGTCGAGGAACTGTCTGACTGGGCGGGGGGCGGAGCCGGAACGCACGCCGTCACGAGCGCCAAGCTCTGCAGAGGCGTGTCCGGCAGGGAGGGGCTTCTGGGTAAGCTCTGCTTCGCCGTGTGGGAGGCGACCCAGGTGGACCACGCCCCCCTGGTCGTTCACGGGGCGGCCGGGATGGGGAAGACCACCGTGCTCTGCAAACTGGCACAGGAAATGCGAGGCGTCGTGGGGGCGGGGCCAGCGGTGGTGATCAGGCTGCTTTCTATTGGCCACCCTCAGAGGCCCGACATCGAGCACGTCCTCCGCGGCGTCTGCCTCCACGTCTGTGTGGCGTGCGGCTTGGCCCCGCCCTCGCCGCTGATGGCCGGCGGCCACGCGGAGCTTCTCCGGTTCTTCCAGAACGTCCTCGCCGCCGCCTCCCAGCGCGGGAACACCCTGCTCGTCATCCTGGACGGCCTGGACCGCCTCTCCGCCCGACGGCGTGCTCACGAGCTCCGCTGGCTGCCCACCAGCACCCCCCCTCACGTCCACCTGGTGGTTTCCATGGATACCGACAGCCAGGCTTTTGCTAGCATGCGGCTGAAGCTGCCGTGTCCGGCGAGCTACTTTGAAGTGGAGCGTTTGTCACATGACGAGGGGAAGCAGATCCTGGAGGCGGAGCTCCGAGGCTCCCGGAGGACCTTGTCACCTGAGCAGAGCGCCGCCGTGCTGCGGCGCTTCGACGCCACCGGCCACGCCCTCCACCTCAAGCTGATGCTGTCTGCAGCGAGACGCTGGGCGTCCTACACGCCACTCACAGGTGTCCACCTGGGGGCAGACTCACAGGAAGTGATGTCACAGCTCCTCCTGACGCTGGAGAAGAAACACGGGAAGGAGCTGGTGGCCGGGGCCTTAGGATACATCAGCCTGAGCAGGTGAGGGGGCGTGGCACATACACCACTCTGAGCAGGTGAGGGGGCGTGGCACATACATCAGCCTGAGCAGGTGAGGGGGCGTGGCACATACATCAGCCTGAGCAGGTGAGGGGGCGTGGCACACACATCAGCCTGAGCAGGTGAGGGGGCGTGGCACACACATCAGCCTGAGCAGGTGAGGGGGCGTGGCACACACATCAGCCTGAGCAGGTGAGGGGGCGTGGCACATACATCAGCCTGAGCAGGTGAGGGGGCGTGGCACACACATCAGCCTGAGCAGGTGAGGGGGCGTGGCACACACATCAGCCTGAGCAGGTGAGGGGGCGTGGCACACACATCAGCCTGAGCAGGTGAGGGGGCGTGGCACACACATCAGCCTGAGCAGGTGAGGGGGCGTGGCACATACACCACTCTGAGCAGGTGAGGGGGCGTGGCACACATCAGCCTGAGCAGGTGAGGGGGCGTGGCACACACATCAGCCTGAGCAGGTGAGGGGGCGTGGCACATACACCACCCTGAGCAGGTGAGGGGGCGTGGCACATACACCACTCTGAGCAGGTGAGGGGGCGTGGCACATACACCAGCCTGAGCAGGTGAGGGGGCGTGGCACATACAAAAAACTTCTCCTGACTTCACAGGGCGGGTCTTCTGGAGGCGGAACTACGTGATGTCATGTCCCTGGATGATGATGTCATCTTTGAGGTGTACAGGTACTCCCTCCCTCCCACACCCTCACTGATTCGTCTGCCCGCCTTCCTGTGGGCCCGACTCAGACGAGACCTTGAGGAACACCTGGAAGAGCGCTGGACGGGCGGGGTCGCCTCCATCACCTTCTCCAACTGGTAATGGGCGGGACCAACGGCCACTCAGGAAAAGGTTCAACGTTAAAGGTCACATGTTCGTGTGCAGGCGAATGTCGGAGGCCGTTTCAGCGCAGTACCTGACGTCAGATCGAAGGGGGCGGAGCCTGAGGAATCTGGCAGAGTACTTCCTGGGTCGGTGGTCAGGGAAGCTGAAGCCAGTGTCTCTGCCGGGCCTGTCGGTGCTGCTCGCCGACAGAAAGGTTCAAAGTTCATTCACTAAAAACCCAATAAATAACAATAATAATAATAAATAATAATAATAATAATAATAATAATAACAATAATAATCAATAATAATCAATAATAACAACAATAATAATACATAATAATAAAACCAATAAATAATAATAATCAATAATAATAAAATAATAAATAATAAATATAATAATAAAACCAATAAATAATATAAATAATAATAATAATAAATACTTTAATATCTGAGAATAAACTGAGGAGTTAAATAAAGACATGAAACTGACCCTCCTCATTCACACTTGTTCTGATTGGCTGTGTGATGTCATAGGTCCCGCCCCAGCCTCTGTGGTTTGCTCCAGGATTGGCTAACGTCAGGAAGCTTCAGGAGCTGCCCTATCACCTGCTGCATGCAGGCCTGTGGGAGGATCTCCAACAGGAAGTCATCGGTAATGTTAGCATGAGCATTAGCATGTTCGCACGCGCGGTGTATAGTACACAGTACGCGGTGTACAGTACCCAGTACACGGTGTACAGTACACAGTACACAGTACACAGGTCTACGCTCACCGTGGTGTTTTCCAGGAAGCGCCGAGTGGCTGTTCTGCCAGAGCAGGGTTTGTGGGGTGTCCAGCGTGATCCAGGACCTGGACCAGTGCTCCCAGTACATGGACTGCATGGAGACCGGACTGGTCCGGGACACCCTGGTCCTGATGAAACCCACTCTGGATTTCCTGAAGGGTCACATGGGTCAGTTGTTCTCAGAGAATTCAGTGATCTCAATGAGAATCTAATCCAAGTAAAAACCAGCGCTTCTGTCCCGCTTCTGTCCCGGTTCTGTCCCGCTTCTGTCCCGGTCCAGATATGTCTCTGTTCTACACCGAGCTGTTGGCCAGACTCTGCTCTCTGGCCACGCCCTTCCCTTCCCTGATTGGCCGGCTGGTTAGCCAATGTGAAGACTGGCTGCTGACCAACCCCGAGCCCGTCCTCATCCCGAAGTGCAGTTTCCTGCAGCAGCCAGGGGGGGCGCTGCAGAGCCGCCTGACCGGACTTGATGCGGGTCAGAGACGTAGAACTGAACGAGTCCGTTTGATGTGCAGTCAGGTTACCTGTCTGTCTGTCTTCAGGTGTCCTCTGCCTGGACGTCAGCGTGGGGGCGGGGCTTCTGCTTGCCGGCTCAGACGACGGCGTGGTGGGGGTCTGGAGCCTTGATGACCAGCAGCTCGTCCACTTCCTGTTGGGACACACAGGTGGGTCGATTGATCCTTTACCAATACACGTTATTGATACCGATTGGAATGCGTCCCGCGCGTTCTGTAGGGGCCGTCCTGTCAATCAAGGTGATCGATGACTCCGCCCACTGCCTCACGGTGGCCACGGACCGCTCCCTGAGGAGGTGGGACCTGACGAGCGGCCAGCAGCTTCAGTGCATCCAGGAGGCACTTCCTGCTGACCCCGCCCCCTCTTCGGTACACCTCCACCTGTCTGAGCCGAGCCGTCTGCTCTTCATTTCCACCAGATCACAGGTGCGACCGCCGTTAGCTCGCCGCTAGCTCGCCGTTAGCTCGCCGTGGACAGGTGTGTCTCCTGCAGGTGAGGGTGTGGAAGCTGGACGCCGCCGAGCTCGTCAGTAGCGGGCCGGACGGCGGCGGCGTGGTTCTGGGGGTTCTGGGGGAGGCGGTGGTTTCCCTGTCGGACGGCGGCCGGGTCCGGATCAGCCACCCTGCCGGCGGGACCGGACCCGTGGAGACGCCGCTGGAGGAGGGACGTTTGTCCGCCGCCAGCTGGGTGTCGCTACCGAGACACGGGCAGGTGTTTGTGGTTTCTGAAGGCGGAGTCCTGCACCAGGTAGGACCACACCAGAACCGGCACCAGAACCGGCACCAGAACCGGCTTCACACTCCGGGATCCGTTTTCACTCTCTGCAGATCTCCGGCACCGGCCGGCACGCCGCGGTCCAGCTGGTTCTGGTTCCGTCTCTGCTCTCGGTGACTGAAGATGAAAACATTCTGATGGCAGGTACGGCAGGTTCCATGTTCAGACCCCTTCCTGGCCCGGTTCCGTCCACCGGACTCGGTTCTGTCCGCAGGCTGCGATCGGACCCTGAGCCTCTTCCACGTGGACCCGCTGGACCGGTTCCTGGACCTCCATCACGAGGACAGCGTTCTGTCCGCCTGCGTCTCGTCAGACGGACGGACCCTCGTCTCCGGAGCCGCAGACCAGCTGATCCGAGTAAGACGCTCCTTCACAATAAAAGCCCCCCAGCCCCTTCACAATAAAAGCCCTCCAGCTCCTTCACAATAAAAGCCCTCCAGCTCCTTCACAATAAAGGTCCTCCAGCTCCTTCACAATAAAAGCCCTCCAGCTCCTTCACAATAAAATCCCTCCAGCTGCTTCACAATAAAGGTCCTGCAGCTCCTTAACAATAAAATCCCTCCAGCTCCTTCACAATAAAGGTCCTCCAGCTGCTTCACAATAAAGGTCCTGCAGCTCCTTCACAATAAAATCCCTCCAGCTCCTTCACAATAAAAGCCCAGCTGCTTCACAATAAAGGTCATGCAGCTCCTTCACAATAAAATCCCTCCAGCTCCTTCACAATAAAGGTCCTCCAGCTCCTTCACAATAAAATCCCTCCAGCTCCTTCACAATAAAGGTCCTCCGGCTCCTTCACAATAAAAGCCCTCCAGCCCCTTCACAATAAAGGTCCTCCAGCTGCTTCCACAGCTCCGTTTGGTTCTGGTTCTGTGACATCAGACCTTGTTTTCTGTCGTTATTTTGTATAAACTTTATTAGATCTGGTCGGTGCTCACCGGCACTCTGCTGGACACCCTGTGCGGTTCCGAGGCCCCCGTCACCTCCGTGGTTCTGCACGGCGACCTGGTGATCTCTGCCTCGACGGGCGTGGCCTGGCTCCATCTGTGGAGCCTGAAGTACGACGCCCGACACAAAGCCGCCGCCCACATCCCCGCGGGCTGCGCCCACGCCGCCGTCACCAAAGACGCCAGCCAGGTTTTCTACGTCCGGCAGCAGAGCCAGACTGAGATCATCAGCTGGAACAACCTCACAGGTCGGTGCTGGTTCTGGCGGGTTCCTGCGGGCCGGCGTCCCATCGCGGCGTTCCCACCGGCGTTCCCACCGGCGTTCCTACCGGCTGTCCCTCCCGCAGGTTCGCTGTCCGAGCGTTTGTCCGTCTCCGCTGAGGTCTGCTGCCTGGAGTTGGCGCAGCACAAACGCCTGCTGCTGTGCGGCCTGACCACCGGTACCACCCTCATCTACCCCTTGGCCCTGCCCCAGGAGACCCTGTGCATCCCCCCCCCAGAGAGCCTGTCCAGGGTCCTCTGCATGGCCGTCAGCCCCCAGGAGAGACACGTGGCCGTGGCCTACGAGGACGTCGTCCGTCTCTTTGAGATCACCACCAGAGACGGCTTCCCCCGGGTGGAGGGGCCGCTGAGCTCCTTCCCCTTGTCCCTCCTCCAGGCGGCGCTGTCCTCCATGGCGCTGCTGCCCGATCGCCGGCTGGTGTACGGGACGGGCTGCGGCGAGGTGAAGCTCTACGACTTCAGGAACGGCAGCAGCGCCGCTCTGGAGCCGCATCACAGCAGAGTGACCTGCGTGACCGGCAGTAACTGGGGGGGCCACGCCCTGGTGGGCTCCGAGGACGCCGTCCAGAGGCTGTGGTCCCTGAAGCCGCTGGCCCTGGACCACACCATGGAGTACAAGGTCAGCCCCCCACAGGATAGCGCTCGGCGTCCTGGTTCTGCCGGTCTCTAACGGGGCGTGTCTCTGCAGGGGTTCTACTTCGAGGGCGTTCTGTCTGCCGCGTTCTCCGACAGCGACCAGTTCGTCTTCACGGGATCGCAGGACAGAACCGTCAAAGTCTGGGACGTCAAGACCGGCACGTCCTGTCCTTAACCCAGACAGGGAACTAAGCTCAGGCTCGAATAAACCCGGATCCTGTCCCCAACAGGGACGCTGCTCCTGGTCCAGTACGTCTACTCGCCCGTCGTCAGGATGGTGACCTACAGGAACGGCTTCGTGGCGTTGTCCCAGCAGGGCGCCGTGCTCAGAGAGGTGTTCCGCTGTCCGGAACACATCGGGCCGGACTACAACCCCCTGAGGAACGTCAAGGCTCAGTACCGGGTCACCTCCAGGGAGAAGGAGCCGGACGGTCAGCAGAGCTCCGGCTCGGAGCTGCAGGGCTTCAACCCGGCCCAGTTCAACCTGAAGTTCCTCCACATGCTCAGAACCAAACCCTCGGCCACCTGCCTCATACTGTAGGGCGCCGGGGCCCCCCCCGGGGCCCTGTCCCGGGCCCCGGCACCATCGGGGCCCATGAGTGACCCTTACTTTGCTTTACCTAATATTCACCCATTATTGTTTGTAAATATAGATGTTGCCCCTTTTTGCGCTACTCCCCCCCCCCCCCCCCCGTCTTAGACACACCTGCACAAACAGGGAAGTTCCAACGTTTGTGGCGACGCCACGCCTCCGACCCGCCGAGTCCACCGAGCAGGAAGCCCCGCCTGCTGGTCAAACATTAACAGGTGATTCAGCAACAACACCTGAGCAGCGTCCGTCGGCTTCAGACGACAGGAGCAGCCATGAGGAGGCTGCTGCTCATTTCCTGTTTGTTGGTGACGGCGGTGACGCCCCAGACAGGTACGGTAGAATCAATCGATCAATCACTGTCAGTGAACACGCGCGTTCTCTTCTGCATGAAAACATTTAGGAAACGTCTTTAATTCCTGAAACGTAAAGAGCGACGCGACACGCCCTGAAGATAATGAGGTCATTATCGTTTTATTGACAGCAATCTAAACCTATTGATAACCCCCAGCAGCGGAAAGCATCTGGGTCTGGTTAGCTAGCAGCTTATTTTAGCAGCTAATGTTTATTGGTTTGTGTTAGCTAATGGTTATTTTTAGCAGTTAAAAGTGTTTTGTTTATATAGGTTAGCTAGCAGCTTAGTTTAGCAGCTAATGTTTTTTGGTTTGTGTTAGCTAATGGTTATTTTTAGCAGTTAAAAGTGTTTTGTTTATATAGGTTAGCTAGCAGCTTAGTTTAGCAGCTAATGTTTTTTGGTTTGTGTTAGCTAATGGTTATTTTTAGCAGTTAAAAGTGTTTTGTTTATATAGGTTAGCTAGCAGCTTAGTTTAGCAGCTAATGTTTTTTGGTTTGTGTTAGCTAATGGTTATTTTTAGCAGTTAAAAGTCTTCTGTTTATATAGGTTAGCTAGCGGCTTATTTTAGCAGCTAAACGTGCGTGCACTGTTAGCTAACGCTTCCTTTTAACAGCAACAGTTCAGCTAAGCTAATAGGCTGTGTCAGCGGTCACGCTCGATCACCCTGAACCCTAAAAGTGATGACAGAAGCGTCTGACCTTTGACCTCTGTTTGCTTCGCAGCCCAGGAGACTGAGCGTCCGCTGCCTCAGTGGCTCACCGGCATCATCGCCCTCTGCATCTTCCTCTTCCTCACCTTCGTCACCTTACTGATGAAAAAGGCGTGGTGCGAGGATTCCAGCAGGTCTGTCAGGGGGAGGAGCTAATAGTGTGTGTGTTAAATAGCAATCATGTTTATACAAACATTAATTGAAGTCAATTTTAGAGCTGATTATATTAACGCGACTGCAGGAAGACAACGCCAGCAGCCTCAGAGGTCGCCGACGACGACGGGAACATTTATGAGAACATTTATGACCCCGCCCTGGAAATGTCCAGGTAAACGAGAATCCAGGTGAGCTCTGTCCCGAAGGATCTTTCTTTCTTTAACTGTTTGTGTCTCAGGAGCAAAGAGGAAGAAGAAGAGAAGAACCTGGTGTCTGACGGCCACGTCCAGAAGGTCACTGCCATGTGACGCAGCGCTCGCTCCCTATTGGCTGTCTCCACATCGCCATCGCCGACTCTAAGTCGAAAAATGTAGTAAAGATTTACAGCTGATTTGTTTTGTTGTACCTGTCGCCCCAGCTGGGCGGGGCACACGATGAAGAACTCGTTTTGATTTAATTCCATCTGTAACTTTTTTCTTTTTCAAATGTCCTAAAATTCAGCAGAACATGAGATGATATAGATTATGTATTATTAGTTAGAGGGTGATCAATGTGCTCGATTGAGAACAATAAAGACGAGGAGAAGCAGCTTCCTGTTGATGAATAACTATTTAATGACAAGCTGCAGCTGATCAATGAGGACCATTAATGATTAGTCACCATCACACAGGCGCTACAAGCGTCATGTGACCTGAACACCAGACAGACTCCACCCCTTCACCGTCCATTTATTGTGCTCTAGATAAAAGATTCAAACGATCAGGAAACAATCAGGGAACGATCAGGAAACGATGACAAATCTAAACGAAATAGAAATGATTGATTCCCAGCAGGATCAGAAATAATTTACGAACAACCACATCGTGGAAGAACAACACGTCTAGTTGGAAGCGCATAAAGAACAGCAGCCGCTGTTAGCTTGATTAGCTAAATATCTGAACAGCAGCATCAGACTAGACGTTAGCACGACTCTGTAGCCACGAGACGACGTTAGCACGACTCTGTAGCCACGAGACGACGTTAGCACGACTCTGTAGCCACGAGACGACGTTAGCACGACTCTGTAGCCACGAGACGACGTTAGCACGACTCTGTAGCCAAGAGACGACGTTAGCACGACTCTGTAGCCACGAGACGACGTTAGCACGACTCTGTAGCCACGAGACGTTAGCACGACTCTGTAGCCAAGAGACGACGTTAGCACGACTCTGTAGCCAAGAGACGACGTTAGCACGACTCTGTAGCCACAAGACGACCTTCAGAACAACAACCAAAGTAATGTTTGACATTACAATCAATCCTTTTGTTCTCTGTTAGCATAGCATCAAATCTGGGTCCCAATGGACCACTGCTTCCTGTCTTTACGCTAAGCTAAGCTAAGCTAAGCTAAACCCACCCCAGACGCCGACCAACTCTGGAGAACAAGAGCTTGAATAAATGTCTTTAAGCCTCGTCGGCTTCCTGGAAGCCTTTTCTGTCTTAAATCTCTACGGTTTACCTCCATGGTATCCATGGTAACAGGAAAACGGGGCAGCTATTGCTCGAGGGGGTAAACCTGCTGTGTGGAAGAGATGTCGCCCCCTTCTGGCAGAGGGAGTAATGACGCATTCACAACCAACGCAAAATGCATTTTCCACATTTGATACCATGAACATGCGACTCAACAGGAGGCGTGAACGAAATTCAGCCGAGAGCCAATCAGAATCTCCGGTTGTCGGCGGGATGTTTACGGCGAGGGGGAGGAAACCGGCCCAGGAGTCACGGCTTCACGATGCGTTCAAAGACATGCTCTTTGTGGCGGCCGTTAAAGTGCTGCAGGTCGTAACCGGACCAGACGGAGGTGCCGAGAGGCTTCTGGCGCTGACGGGGTTAACTCGCTCCGACTGGCTTCACCTGGTTTCACGTTTCACCTGGTGTAACACGCGACGGCAGGGGAGTGATGGCGAGCATGCTAGCACACCCAGGCGGCGCTACACGCGGAGGAAACGGATCACTGAGTTCTAATAATAATGATGCCAGAGGTGAAGGCGGAGCTTCATCCAGGTGAACGAGCGTCGTCTGAGTGGGCGGGGCAACCCCTAACCCTGATCCGCTGAGACGACATGATTCTGATGACCCGTCAGTGATCCGGCGAGCCCGAGGTTGAGGAACCCTTCCCAGGGGTGTGGCGGCGTGTCGGACAGGTGAGTGGCGTTCTGTTCACGGCGTTCTTACGACAGGATGTCCAACGTGACGCTTCCTCTCTGTTTCTTCAGGACGGCGACCGCCTGCTCGTGACTCGCCCCCTGCAGGCTCTCTCCGTTCACCGTCAGGATCTGGTCGCCTCGCTTCAGACGGCCGTCCACCGCCGCCGCGCCCTGAAACGCACGCCGACACGCCGCGTCAGACTCTCTGGACCCGAATCAGAGTCCCTCGCCAGAGGGGTCGCTCACAGCTGTCATGGAGCGGTCCTCGGCAGAGGCCTACAAAGCTACGCGGTTAGCTTAGCATAATCAGATCCGCTAACACCTGAGTGGATCTTAAAACAAGCTAAGCCTGTTAGCATTATAGCATGGCAGAACCCCCCCCACCCCTATAAGAAGTAAAGTTGGTCGGGTATGGAGCTAGCTAGCTAGCTAGCTAGCCTAGGCTAGCATGGTTTTGACCTTGCTGAACACGGTCTTGACGTAGATGGGCAGCTAGCTAGCCTAACCTAGCATGGTTCTGACCTTGACGTAGATGGGCAGCTAGCTAGCCTAGCCTAGCATGGTTCTGACCTTGACATAGATGGGCAGCTAGCTAGCCTAACCTAGCATGGTTCTGACCTTGACGTAGATGGGCAACTAGCTAGCCTAGCCTAGCATGGTTCTGATCTTGACGTAGATGGGCAGCTAGCTAGCCTAGCCTAGCATGGTTCTGACCTTGACGTAGATGGGCAGCTAGCTAGCCTAGCCTAGCATGGTTCTGACCTTGCTGAACACGGTCTTGACGTAGATGGGCAGGTCTCCATGCGGACTGCCGAACCCTCCGACGACGCTGAAGCCGAGTCCCTCAGAGCCTTTCTCCAGGCTGATGCTGCGGGGCTGTGGCCCCCTGTGGAGGCGGCGCGGGGGCGGAGTCAGAGGACACCTGTGTGTGTGTGTGTGTGTGTGTGTGTGTGTGTGTGCGTGCGTGCACTCACTCGGGCTCTGCTGCAGGTGCGTCCGTGTCGGCCGACCAACTCTCCACCTGAGTGGCGACGGCGCCGATGTTGGTGTCGGCGACCACCTGGGACAGTGATGTCATTTAAAGGCACAGTCCACTAATTCTACACGTTCGGTACTCCGTTACCGGCGATGGGCGGAGCTACCTGCAGGCTGATGTTTCCGTAGCTGTTCTTCAGCACGGTGACGACCTCGCCGTGAGACTGACCGTCCACAGACAGACCGTTGATGCTGACAATCCTGTCCCCCACCTGGACACGCACACAGGTAAATATGCGGCGCCATGAAGGACGGCGTGGAGCTCAGGTCACACGTTTACTCGTTGACCTTCAGTCGGCGTGTTTTGGCTGCGACGCCGTTGGCTTGAATCATGGCGATGAAGATGGGGACGTCCCCCAGCGGGCTGCCCCTCCCACCCGCTACGCTCACCCCGAGGGAGTCAGTGGCGCCCTGCAGAGGGAGAGACACGCCCACTCGTAACGACAGCGGTGACACCATCGAGACTGGACGTTCTGTTGCTACGGTACCCTGGTGATCGCCACGGTCCGCACGGCTCCGCCTCCCGCTGCAAACACAAGCACCGATCAATATATCGATCACGGACAGAACCCGGTGACGCCTGAAGGGCGGCATCCGACCTGCGCTGTTTGAGCAGGAAGTGATGTCACTGCTGGACCTGGCGTCGTCATCGAGGGGTGATGTAGGAGGGGTAGAGGGCGGAGCCAGGACACCTGAGCTCTTTTAAAGACAAACAGCGACATGATCAGTGTGTGTTATTATGGGATGTCCCCCCCCCCCCCACACACACACACACACACCTGGCTCCTCCGTGAGTGGCGTCTGGATGAGATCCAGGAAGCAGCTTTGAGTCGTCCGAGCTCCAACAGAACCGGACCCCGAACACACTGCAGAACACACACACACGCGCACACACACACACACACACACACACACACACACACACACACACACACACACAGGCACACACACACACACACAGGCACACACACACACAGGCACACACACACACAGACACACACACACACACACACGTAGCTTCTGATGTGACGACCTCATTTAGCATTTAGCATCTCCACACGTTTGGCTAGCATTAAGCGCTAACATTCTGACCGGGGGGGGGTCATCCTCCGGAGACACTGACCCACCTGTCTGGGGGTTCTGATGACCTGATTGATCGGATCATATCGGGCCGGGTCTTAACGATACCTTCAGCGTGGCGGCGACCGTTTCCTGGGAGGCGTGTCTCGTATCGTCTCTGTTGACCGACAGGATCTGATCGCCCTGCATGAGACGGCCGTCCAGCTCAGCAGCGCCCCCTCTGACCACCTCAGATATAAACACCCCGCTGCCACACCTGCCGCACACACACGCGCGTCACGCCGAGTGTCGTGGTCGGCCCGCGTGCCGCCGGCGTGAAGGCGGACCTCTTCTCCACGATGCTGAGTCCCAGCCCTCTGCCGCTCTTCTTCTGCAGCTCCACCTGGAAGAGGTCCAGGTTCTCGTCGTCCCGGTACCGAGCCTCGTCCCTCAGCACCGTCAGGCGGACCTTGGCCGACGTCTGACGCAGCGCAGCGATGGCCTCCTCGTGGGTGGCCCCGCGCAGGTCCACGCCGTTCACCTGGACACGCGAGAACACACGAGAACACACCTGAACCTCCGGGTACCGGGTCCAGATCCCCCAGCATGGTCGGACCGGACCACTACCTGGAGTATCTGGTCTCCGGCCCACAGCCGCCCGTCTCTGGCTGCAGCTCCTTCTTCATACACCTCGTGGATCACGATGGCGTCCTGGTGGGGGGGGGGGGGGTGAGGATCTGGCGTTGGGGCGTGTGTGTAGCGTGTGTAGCGTGTGTGCGGTACCAGCTGCGTGTCCCGGCCCCCTACGATGCTGAGTCCCAGTCCGGATCCCCCTTTGCAGATCTCCAGTTCGGTGTCCTGGCCCGGAACCACTGAGGAGGCGTGTGATTGGTTACACACGGGAGGGCTGTGTGTACCTCTGTTGGCCGTCTGCAGGTCTGGACCAATCAGTGGAGGAGACGCTCCCCTGCAGGCCTGAGATCAGATCCAGATCCAGTTATTGATCGGTAGACAGAAATCAATCAGGAGACACCTGTCCCTACCTGCTGCTCCAGAGGTGCCCCTGAAGCCCGGAGGTCCTCCTCTGGAGACTCTGAACGGATGTGAGGACACCTGCGGGGACTCAGGACCGTCTTGGAGGCGTCTTCCTCGCTCAGACTCTGGGGGGCGCCGTCGCTGCTTCTGTTCTGTTCTGCTTCATCATTCGTGTCGTCCTGCAGGAGGACCCAAAGACCACGTTACATCGGGGTCAGGGACACCCCTGGAGGACGTGGGGGGTTTCTTTGGGGGGGGGGGGGGCAGTTTCTAAATCTATAACCGATCAATAACATCCATCCCATCAGGGATCAGGGGCGGAGTTCAGGAGGAAGACGAGTCGACTCACAGGCACATCGGATGATGGGTGGAGGGTCAGGCCTTCTGGGGGGTGGGGTCTAACTGTGGGGGCGGAGCCACCAATAGGAGTCTGACAAACAGAAAAGGAGGTTGATTAAACTTTATTTAATCTTTGGATGGATAACAGAGACAGGGACGGGTGTGGACACCTCAGCGGTCACAGGGCCGAGGACGGGGGGGGGACGGGGAGACGAGAAGGGAGGGACCGCCATCTGGTTGATTGCATCTTCACATCTGGGGGGCGGGAGGGGGGGGGAGAGGTTAGATTTACCTGTGTCTTTGTGGGACGTGACGTCAAACAGTGTTTCTGTAGAACGGCTAACGCTAGCTGTGGCTAACGCTAGCCCTGACGGGTTAGGTTAAAACCAACGGCTAACGCTAGCTGTGGCTAACACTAGCCCTGACGGGTTAGGTTAAAACCAACGGCTAACGCTAGCTGTGGCTAACACTAGCCCTGACGGGTTAGGTTAAAACCAACGGCTAACGCTAGCTGTGGCTAACACTAGCCCTGACGGGTTAGGTTAAAACCAACGGCTAACGCTAGCTGTGGCTAACGCTAGCCCTGACGGTTTTCAGCATGCCTCAGTCCTACCTGAGCAGGGTGAGTTTCACCTTGGAGGCGGTGCTCTTAATGATGGCTGAGGCATTCTGGTGGCTCCGCCCATAAAGGATCTGGTTGTTGATCTGAAGGAGAAAGACTTGCTGATCATCACTTCCCTTAAAACACGAGGAACAGCAATCGTCTGATTCAGGGGCGGACCCGGTGACACCCGACACCAGCCTCAGAGGTCAGTCCATCACAGGGGAGTCACCTCCAGCAGCTCGTCTCCGACCCGTATCCGCCCGTCTCTGGCGGCCGCTCCTCCTGGATGGAGTCCCACCACAAAGATGCTGAGGCGGGACCGGTCCACGTTCCCTGCCAGGCTGAGACCCAAACCCTGGCGCTCCTTGTCCAGCTCAATGCAGAGCAGCTGGCCTCGCAGCTCCCCGTAACGCTCACACCACCGCCCTGCAGGGGGACCAGGAGGACCAGGAGGACACGGGTGACCCGGCAGAACCAGAACCCGGACTCACGACTCGGTCCCGGTCCCAGAGAGACGCGACCAGGAGGCAGTGACGACTCAGCTGAATGGGATGCAGCCGACGGTCGGAGGACGAAGGGCAGAACCAAACAGAGGTCCCCCCCCCGTCCCCCCCCCCCCCCGTCACTTCCTGCAAGCCGTGACGTTAACATGTCCAGTAATCGATCGATCGATCGATCGGGGCCTGTTCAGCCGCTAGCACCCCGTAGCCATGCTAGCACCCCTCTGGACATTTCGCTGAAATCCCTTTCATCTTTAATTCTCTTTGATGCATGAAGACGAAACAAACATGTCAACATGCTAGCTGCTGGAACGTCCCTCCACAGCGGCGCCACGCTGCCCTCTGCTGGCTGCTGTCACCCGAGCCTCATCAGCTTCACGTCGGTCCAGTTTTGATTGTGGACTGGATCCAGACCCTGAACCCGGCACGGGTCCCAGTCCCTGAACCCAGCACGGGTCCCGATCCCAAAGGGAAGGCTGAGTAACCCCAGCTGACACAAACAGGCTAAAGGTGACCTCTACCTGGACGCCACGCACCGGCAGCCCCCCCCCCGGAACGCACCAGAACACGCGTGCAGAGAGGCAGCGACTCACCTGGAGGCAACATGGTCCATGCTCCAGTCCTGGTGCCCCCCCACACCGATCCACATCAACGGAAACCGAGCGAGCGCTGCTCTGGTCCCGAAGCAGAGGACGAGCAGCAGCTCGGCTTCCTCTCTCTCCCCAGTCATCTTCACCCCTCCTCCTCCTCCTCCTCATCATCATCTCCCCTCCTCCTCCTGCTGCTCCATCCTCCTCACCCTCCGTCTCTCCCTCTCATCCTCCTCCTGTTAGCATACACAGCCACACTTGCCGCCTGTTTGCTGCCTGATGAAGATGAAACCGAACACTCTGGATCTTTTAATCCCGCCTCCCTCCTGCAGCCAGAAAACAAAGATCCTCCAGGAATCCGGTCCGGACCTGTGGTTGGTCCTGATGATCTGGTCTGAGCCGCAGAACCGGCTGCAGACGTGCTAACATTAGCCATAGAGGTAGCTGCAGACGTGCTAACATTAGCTTCAGGGCTGGCTGCAGACGTGCTAACATTAGCCATAGAGGTGGCTGCAGACGTGCTAACACTAGCTTCAGGGCTGGCTGCAGACGTGCTAACATTAGCTTCAGGGCTGGCTGCAGACGTGCTAACACTAGCCATAGAGGTAGCTGCAGACGTGCTAACACTAGCTTCAGGGCTGGCTGCAGACGTGCTAACATTAGCTTCAGGGCCGGCTGCAGACGTGCTAACACTAGCTTCAGGGCTGGCTGTAGACGTGCTAACACTAGCTTCAGGGCTGGCTGCAGACGTGCTAACATTAGCTTCAGGGCTGGCTGCAGACGTGCTAACACTAGCTTCAGGGCTGGCTGCAGACGTGCTAACATTAGCTTCTGGGCTAGCTGCAGACGTGCTAACATTAGCTTCTGGGCTAGCTGCAGATGCCATGGGCAGGTTCTCTGGGTGGATTATAGCTACAGTTCAAGCAGAACGACATGTCTGGAACCAACGAAGAAGAAAACAGCAAAGCGAAGTGAGAATATTTCATGATGTGAGTGCAGTAAGAATGACCTGCTACTTTAGCTTAGCTGCTAAATGTTACTAGCATCAGAACCACCATAACTGCAGAGCTCTGGATCAACTACAACCCAACTCTCAACTGTCAGGCTGTCGCTAGCATGCTAACGTTACCGCCTCCGCTAATCAAAGTCCTGATGGTTTAAATGTAAACCCTTTGGTGAGAACCGGACTGAAGGACCGACGCTTTGCTTTGATGAATAAAAGCTTATTTTGAAAGAACCTGCCTGAGACTTTGTTTTGGTGGGTTTGAACAGGAAGTGTTTATTCAGTAAAAACAACTTTATATTGTTAGTTCCGGAATATTACAAAGTGAAAACAGACACTTTTAACCCCGTTTTAAACGTTCTCATCAGTTCAGACCTGATTAAATCCGGTTTCCGTGCTTTTAGTTTAGTTTCTTTACGCCATTATTTTTCCTTTATTTCCTGCGGAGACTCTTAACTTGAAAATCAGCAGCGTTTATAAAGACGCATCGTCAGCTGACTTCCTGTTAAAGGAAAGACGATGAAGAGGAAATGAAGAAGACGTCCTTCACCCAACAGGTCACAGATCCCGCCCACAAACACCAAACACCAATAAAAACAGCTGCAAGTAAGCTCCTCCCACACGCAATTAACCCCGTCCACCAGCAACCCAGAACCAAAAACCCCACCCGCCCGCTTCAAAGGCACCAACGAACCAAACGCACCCAGACCAGAGGGAAGAAGAGAAGAAGAGAAGAGCCAACGGTCCAGAGAGGAGAGACGGAGAGAGAGAAACACGAAGACGTCGTCCACTCTGAGCCGAAACCGACCGACGGACGGACGGACGGACGGTTGGTTCAAACGAGGCCTGCAACGACAAAAGACAAGAATTAACCACCGGAAACCAACTTAAACTAGTCTCCTCCTCTTCAGGTGTTTTAAACTAGTCTCCTCGCCCGCCGGTGGATTTGACTAGTTACCATAGCAACTACCGTTCCTGTCTGACACCCTGCTGGACGGAGTGATTGGACCTGACGCAGGAGGAGGAGGAGCTTGGCACTACTTCCTGTGGTGGATGAATACTTAATGAGGGCTGGCAGCAGGAGCCAGAATAAACCGAGGCTGTTGTTCTGTGCTAACAGGCTGACGGCGCCACCTAGAGGCTAAATGAGAAGGCTGCTCTATACTGCCCCACAGAGGCAGAAGGCAGAACTACAGCAAAATGAACAGACTGCTCTATACTGCCCCACAGAGGCAGAAGGCAGAACTACAGCACAGGGGAAAATTATATATGTGAGTTACAGTCGACTTGAATGGGAGAAGTACTCGATTACTTGAGTATAGGATGCACTGCCACAGTATTACTGTAATACACCGTCATACTGCAGTACCAGCGTGTGATTCATGTGTGTGCTACTGACCTTTGACCTGCTCCAGGTCAGAGGTCACCTCCTGCTCTGCTTGGCTGGGAGGTCTGTAGGGAGGGGGCAGCCTCAGAGGGGGCGGGGCTGGAGCTGGTTGCTGTAAAGTGGAAGCAAACAGGAGTGAGTGTGTGGGAGGTGCTGCCTCCTGCTGGACGCTCCAGGACTCTCAGCCGGGTCCGGGTCCTACCGCAGACGGCGTCCACTTGGCTTGGTGCTTGCTGGGATCCGCTACAGACACCGGCTGAGACACACGGGGCGAAGCAGAGTGGTGATCAGACCAGACTCTACTGTGTGTGTGTGTGGGTGCGCGTGTGCGTGCGCGCCTTACCCGTGGCGTGGCCGACAGGCTCTGGACGATAAAGACGACGGGACTTGGTGCCGACTTGATGGCGCTGACGGCCTCGCTGTGAGTGGCAGCCCTGACATCGACACCCGACACCTGCGCACACAGAGCGCCACCAGCAGGTGAACAGGAGGCACGTTTGGAGGCGGAGCCTGGGAGCAGGAGTTCCACCTGGCCCACCTCCAGGATCTTGTCTCCGGTCTTCAGGCATCCGGTCTCTGCAGCAGGACTGTCCTGCAGGACCTGCTTGATGAAGATCCCCTTCAGCTCTTCACCGTTCCGCAGACGCTTGATGATGTGTCGACCCCCCACGATGCTCAGACCCAGAGACTGACCCTCCTCAGGCCACACCTCCACCCTGTGGGGGCCAGAAAGACGGCGTGGAGTCTATTCATCAGGGAACCAGCGCCATCCGAGGGGGCGTGGCGAGCGCTACCTGCGGGGCAGTCCCCAGTGGCTGAAGGCCGGCGTCTCCTGCCCCTCCCCCTCCTCTCTTGCAGGTAGGTCACTGCGAACACATCCAGAGTCACCACACGGCTCCACGCCGTCTGCAGGCGAAGCAGCCGCATACCTGTGGCCCCCTCGGGGGAGTCGAGAGGCTCCTCCCTGGCTCCGCCTCTTCCGCCTGGCTCTGCTCATCACCCTGACGGACCTCCAGACAGAAAACAGCGGATCAACTTCCTCACAGACCTACGGCTGGAGCTTTACATGAAAGACGTGCTGGAGAGGACACACATTCAACCACAAGAGGGCGACACAGGACAGAGAGCGACGCGGGAGAGGAGGCGGGACTGACTCTGTGTCCGATCGACGCCCGGAGCTTGCTGAAGGAGCCGCTCCTCTTCAGAGCGCCGGAGCCGTCCTGATGGGAGACGTCACAAGCGTTACACTCGTCCACACTCACACCGACAGAGACGGGTCAGAACACGGTCCGGTTGGACTTTTAAATCCATACTGCGTTTGATGTTCATGTTCATGTAAATAAAACAAACTTTATGCGTATACGGATTCATTTATTTAAAAGTGCGTCTTCATAACAGTGAAGAAATAATCTCAATCTGGAAAGTAACTAATTACTAAAATGATCTAGTACAAGAAAAAGTACAAGAAGTACAAAGTGTAAGTTTATCCTGTCAGAATAAAACTCTGAATGTCGAACAGTTCTAACGAAATATTCATTATTGGTCCTTTTCATGACTAATTAAAAAAAACAAATGTTTTATAAACAGTGCCTTATTGGATTTTTCCCCCCAATCCAATTGAATTCACCTTCAGCCCTGATGACCTTCAGTCTTAGTGCTAGCTAAGCGCTAAACCTCTGCCCCCCACCGACTACACGACAACCCGTTGATTTAAAAAAGGACTGTGCTGTGGGGCTGACGGGCCCGGTCCGGTGCTGAACAGAACCGCCCAGAAAAGAGAGGGAACACACAAAGAGGCGACAGCATGGCTTCAGGTGAGCAAAGAGCTTAGCTTTTATTAGAAGTTAAGAAAGACAAAC
>NC_090905.1:14732563-14741487 GCF_040956055.1 Brachionichthys hirsutus | reverse complement strand
TTTAAACCCGACTTTATATTGTGTGTGCGTGTGAAACATTATAAAGGTGTATTCTAGTCTCTAAATGGAATATTATTTTAAATATCAGCAAACACCGACGAGCAGTGAACGTCTCATCCAGTCACGTGACGGATAGACATGGCGGCCTCCAGGAGACTGCTGGTGTGTTTCCGCTCCGGGATGTGGAGCCTCCTGTTCTACAACCTGTGCGCCCACCTGAAGCTCGCGCTGGCGGATGACGTCATGAGCTGCAGCAACTTAACGCTGGGACAATATCCTTTAACGCGACTTTACCGATCTAACGTCCGTTTGAAGGCGGCGCTAACGTTAGCCGCAGCTAGCTAATCCCTGTCTATCCCACATCCACGTCAGCGCGCGCGACCCGGAAGTGTTACAACGGCTCGACAGTTTTCTTCTTCTGTGGTTCCGTTTGGACTCCTTCACTCTCCTCACGTATCTGTGCCAGAATCCGAAGATCGACGAAGCCACTCAGGAACCGGAGAACTGCAGCCACATGACGGCATGGGGTGAGTGACGTCACGACAGAGCTGGTCATCGCCCCGCCCCTATGAAATGACGCTGTCCCGTCTGTCTGTCTGTCCCAGTGGACTGTCTCCCAGCTCCAAACATCAGCTGTCGGCTCGCCAACGGGACGGAGTTCCGCTTCAGCGGGAACGAGGTGGGCTTCAGGAAGCCCGTCCCCTGCAGGAACGTGTGAGCGCACGCACACACACACACGCACACACGCACACGATCAATCGATTCTGATTGATCATCAGCCCTGTTGTTGTGTACTTCCTGTCAGGAGCGGTTATTCCTATAAGGTTGCCGTGGCTCTGTCTCTGTTTCTGGGCTGGCTGGGGGCGGACCGCTTCTACCTGGGATACCCTGCTCTAGGTAAGACGCGCACGCAGGTACACACACAGGTACACGCAGGTGTGCACGCAGGTACACACACAGGTACACACGCAGCTACACACAGGTACATGCAGGTGTACACACACAGGTACACGCAGGTGTGCACACACAGGTACATGCAGGTGTGCACACAGGTACACACACAGGTACACACGCAGCTACACACAGGTACATGCAGGTGTACACACACAGGTACACGCAGGTGTGCACACACAGGTGTGCACACACAGCTACACACAGGTACACGCAGGTACGCACACAGGTGCACGCAGGTGTGCACACAGGTACACGCAGGTACGCACACAGGTGCACGCAGGTGTGCACACACAGGTGTGCACACACAGGTACACGCAGGTACGCACACAGGTGCACGCAGGTGTGCACACACAGGTACACGCAGGTGTGCACGCAGGTACACACACAGGTGTACACACAGGTACACGCAGGTGTGCACACACAGGTGTGCACACACAGGTACATGCAGGTGCACACACAGGTGCACACAGGTACACGCAGCTACACACACAGGTACACACCCAACACGATGCCAGCACGTGTCCGCTCCGCGATTGGTGGCCGACTGACTGTGGGCGGGGCTCTGGTTCTGACACCGGTTTCCGTCTGTCTCAGGCCTGCTGAAGTTCTGCACCGTTGGGTTCTGTGGAATCGGCACTCTGATTGATTTCATCCTGATCGCCATGCAGGTGAGTCTCCCAGCAGGTGGGGTCCTGGATCAGGTGCTTCAGAGCCCCTCCCCCTCACAAACCGGAGTGGCGTCTAAAGGGTGGAACGTTGCAGCAGTTCACGCCCCCCTGCTCCTCAAGCTCCGCCTCCTTCTCTCCTGGAGGAGCCGTTGTATTTTATTGCTCATCACCTGCTGGGTAAAGGCCGGCGGCGATGAATAAAGGGGCGGCGACCTTCTGCTGGTTGTATCCCGACGCCCTCAGGATGAAGGACGCTCAGAGGACGGAGACGATCGATGATGGAGGGCGGGGTCAGCCATGTTTGACGGGTAAGATTTAAAGCAGGTGGGGGCGTGGCCTCCGCTGTAGGAAAACACCTGATCCAGGACGGTTTCACCCATTCTTCTCTTCTTCAAAGCATCGCCGTCCTCTGGTTGGTCGTTTGTTGGATGGGGGCGGGGTTAATCACCCGTCATGCATTTCAGATTGTGGGTCCAGCAGACGGATCGGATTACATCGTGGACTATTACGGCGCCCGGCTGACCCGTCTGTCCATAACCAACCAGACGTACAGGAAGCCTCACCTGGCGCTCTGAACCCACCTGGACACGCCACGCAGGACGGGAAGGCTGTAAGTTCAGAACACGCTGACGTCTGATTGGCTGATTGCTCCCCAGACATAAACAAATGTTTGTTTTTATGTTTTACGAGTCGTTCTCTCTTTGCAGGCCGCCGAGGAAACGTTTGTTCATCACCGACTCTGGATCATCGTGTTTACGTCCTCGTCCTCGTCCCCCTCGTCCTCCTCCTCGTCCTCCAACAGCTGACAGATTTCATCACACCTTCCACAGTTTTATTTAAAATGTTTTGATACCGTTATATTCTGAATGTTTGTCTTTGTAAATAAAGTTTTTCTTTGTGTTCACCATCGCCATCATCCATCGTACTTATGGAGGACCAAAAGTGCCACAATTAAATCAATAATACTGATCCAGACTGACCTGAGATCAGATCGGAGCTGACACCAGTCCAGATCTGGATCCCGGAGAACCTGGATCAGACTGATCCAGGTTCTCGGGGCGGGGCTTCACTCGGCCTGCTGGCTACAACGAATGTAATTAGTGGCTTCCACCATAGCGTACGCTAGCTAATATTGGCTACCACTCTTTATATTAGCTAGCGGCAGCTACAATAGCTAATAGCTAAAGACTGATGATGTCAGCTACCATAGCTAACGCAAGCTAATATTAGCTACCACTCTTTATATTAGCTAGCGGCAGCTACAATAGCTAATAGCTAAAGACTTATGTCAGCTACCATAGCTAACGCAGGCTAATATTAGCTACCACTCTTTATATTAGCTAGCGGCAGCTACAATAGCTAATAGCTAAAGACTGATGATGTCAGCTACCATAGCTAACGCAGGCTAATATTAGCTACCACTCTTTATATTAGCTAATACTAGCTACCATAGCTAACGCAAGCTAATACCAGCTATCGTGGGTCGTGCTGTTCCCACCCTTTAGCAAACCAGTGCTATAAAATGTAATGGAGTATCTTTACTTACTGTAATACTTTTACTTCACTGAGGACACTGACATGTTGATGAGGCTGTCTCAGAGCTCCTCCCCTCGGGGACAATAATAGAAACAGCTGGAAAGAGGCGGGGCAGAGGGCAGGAAGACTAGGACAGGAGATGAGAGACAGACGTGAGGTAACAAGACAGGAGGACATGAGAGAAGGTCCAATGTCTCCTCTTCAGGGAGACAAATCCATCCTGACCAGAGGAGACGAAGGAGGAGGAAGAGGAGGAGTATTAGTTCTTCATCGTCAAACTCCTCCTCATCCTGGGAGCAACCCAAACTGAACAGAGGGGGCGGATCCATGGGCGGGGCAAACACCTACACCTGCATGGAAACACAGCTAACAGCGTAGCACTAGCTGAACAAACAAGCAGGTGTGTTGGAAATCAGGTTCTGCATGACGTCATCACACCGAAACCAGCCTTCTGATTGGCTGACACTCATCATGTGACTCCTACATGAGATGGATGGATGCCGTTTTCATGTTTTATTGTGTAGCATTAGCATAGACTGTGCTAATGATGTTTAACCCCCCCCCCCCCAGGTGTGATCAATAAACCGATCAATGTCCACAGACAGGTGTATTTAAACGCCACCGAGGACATGCGTGTAATTCCTCGTTTTATTATCTCTATTGATCAACCTGCAGCAAACACACACCTGCTGGAAACCTGCTCCCATTGGCCGCGTGCGGCAGTGGGCGTGGCATTGATCGGAAACAGCAGCATCAATGATTGGGACTGGAGCTCACCGCTATTCGCTGAGGGGAGCGCGCTCTTTGATCATTGGTGTGTTGACGGGGGGGGCATCCTGGCTCAATGCGACGCGAACAGGACAAACCTCCTAACATGTGACTCAGGAGCGTTCTGATTGGCTCAACCAGTGAAAGCGCTGCTTTAAGGCTAAACAGCGTCTGAAGAAAACTCTTTGAGAAGAATGAAGAGATGAGAAGAGACAGACTTAACCTGATCGATAAACACCACCCGATCAATTACCTGATCGATAAACTCCACCCGATCAATTACCCGATCGATAAACTCCACCCAATCAATTACCCGATCAATTACCTGATCGATAAACTCCACCCGATCAATTACCCGATCAATTACCTGATCGATAAACCCCACCCGATCAATACACTGACCAATCAGTTCTTCTCTTGTTCCGTCGGGTGAAGGAGAAGCTTCTTCCGTTTCCTCTCACGCACGACCAGGAAGTGAACGCAGGTGTGGCTGGAGGCGGAGCTAACAGACATCAGCCACCTGCCTCAGCAGGTAAAAAGCGCTGCGTCATTTGATGGTGAGTTCAGGGCTGGCTCGTTTATTTGTGTTTTATCTGCTGAAACTGAAAAATAACGAGGAGGAGGAGCAGGAGGAGCAGGAGGAGCAGGAGGAAGAGGAGGAGGAGGAGGAGGAATCCGTCCAGATTGTCCTTCATCTCAAACTCTTCTTCCTCTTCCTCTTCCTCAGACTTAACTTTCTTGCTTCAGCTCAGAGGAAATCCCAGAAATCATTGATTGATAGATACCAATATTCAATACACACACACACACACACACACACACACACACGCGGACACACACACACACACACACACACACACACACACGCGTGCACGCGGGTCGATTAGCATTAGCGTCTTTATTTAGCGTTGCATAGGTAATGCACATCTCTCTTCCAGTAAATGGACACGGCGCCGCTAATGGTTGGACTGGGAGGGGCCGACACGCCCCCAGTCCAACTGGGAGGGGCCGACACGCCCCCAGTCCAACCCAAACAGCAGGAGAACATCAGAACACAGAGGCGGGCCGGGCCGGGCCGGCGGAGAGGCACGAGGTCCGAGTCAGTTCTCTGTGAGGGTGGAGGACGCGGTCTCCATGGTTACTAGGGGACGATGGGATAGATGAGGATGTGAACCCAGACCGCAGTGGGACCTGGCCCGTCCAGATTGTCTCAGGTTAGCCTGAACCTGATCATGGGCTGTTTGGGACCGCCGGCAAGAACCAGGCCCTGTCCTGTCCTGTCCTGTCCTGTCTTGTCCTTCTCTGTCCTGTCCTGTCCTGTCCTATCCTGTCCTGTCGTGTCCTGTCCTGTCGTGTCCTGTCCTTCTCTGTCCTGTCCTTCTCTGTCCTGTCCTGTCCTGTCCTGTCCTGTCCTGTCCTTCTCTGTCCTGTCCTTCTCTGTCCTGTCCTGTCCTGTCCTGTCTTGTCCTTCTCTGTCCTGTCCTGTCCTGTCGTGTCCTTCTCTGTCCTGTCCTTCTCTGTCCTGTCCTGTCCTGTCCTGTCCTGTCCTGTCCTTCTCTGTCCTGTCCTGTCCTGTCCTGTCCTTCTCTGTCCTGTCCTTTCTCTGTCCTGTCCTGTCCTGTCCTGTCCTTCTCTGTCCTGTCCTTCTCTGTCCTGTCCTGGTGATTGTTACCGATCATGGCGCCCGGATTCTGTGATGTCACTGATTATTTATTGGAAGCACTTTTGCGGCACCACAGATTCCGGGTCACAATAATGAGCCAGCCAATCAGATTGATGCAGGACAGTGATATCATTATAATGGGGGAGGAGCCTGACTCAGGGGCGGAGCCATCAAGAGTCCTGCTGCACATTAATGGGACATTAACGGGTCGTGTTGCAGGACCAGAACTTTCATGCTAACGTTAGCATCTTTGGCTGGACCGCGGCTTCAGGCACGACTAAACGATCCCCGATGCCGACCCGCCGTTGTTCAGTAACTTAGAAACAGTCAGGTCATCAATAAAGTTGATCGACCTGGAAGATCGATGGGATGGGGGGGGGGGGGGGGGGTCAGGTGCGGTCTGCCTCTTTCTCCTCCTCGAGGAGCGGCGGCTCCTTTGAAGTCCCGCTGAGGGAGACGCAGCAGGAGGGGGGGGGGGGGGGGTCGGACCAGATAGTGCTGAGCTCTGCAGAAAGAGGAGCCTATTGATCCCGCCTCCTGCAGGAAACTGCCCAGGGGGAGGAGGGGAGGGGGTCAATGGATGGGGGTGGGGGCTGCGGCGGTCCGTGATGTCATCATGGTGACAAGGGTGGGGCGGTTGTATCGGGGTCGTCATGGTTACTAGGACATTATGGAGAGCATGCAGTTACATCTTGTGGTTATCGTACATCGGCTATAATCAGACCGCGAAGGCTACTGTGGTCAGGGACAGGTAGAGACACGGCGTCCCCACGTCAGGACACGCCCGTCTGTCTCTGTCCTCGTCTTCCGGCCCAAGGAAGCCGGAAGGACGGATCGTCAAAGAAGGCAGAGGCTGAAATCTTCAAAGTAGGAAGTCCACGTGCACCTGCACACACACGTGTTGTAGTCAGTGCATAGTTCCCATGCTGCTCGTCCCCGTCCTCCGTCCGTCTCCGTCTCCGTCTCCGTGCAGCGCTTAGCACCATTAAGGGTTCACAGCAGGACAGGTAAAGGCTCAGATCCCTGCTGGGGAGGGTTAGCATGGAGCAGCGTCAGTCGGGCCGAGGGGCTCCTCCTTTCGGGCCTGGGGGGGGGGGGGGGGGGGTCCCTTCATGGACTCTGGTTCCGGTGGGATCTGACTCTACTCTGGGAGGCGGATCCGAGTCACGTGATGTCATCACAACAATAAAGAATGTCGTTTGACGAAATAACATTCGAGTTGGATTACTTTTTACCGGAGTAATAGATTACAAAGAAGTAAACACCCTGTGTCTCCTGTCCACAGGTGGGACGTCCTAATCACCCCCTCCGGCTCTGCGGAGGTCAAGCACCTCCTGCAGGAGACGAGCAGGAGGTGCGGTCCCACTGGATTATCTGCTGCGTGAATGCGATGCTGGATGAGGGAGGCCTGGAGGAGGAGGAGGAGGAGGTGATCTCGTGAGCCAGTGAAGAAAGAAACGGATGTAAAAGAAAAAGAATCATGTTGCATAATCAAGCCGTTTATTTCCTGCGTGGAATGATGAACACAAAAGAAGGTCGGGATGCAGCAGCAGTCGGGGCGTCGCCGGCCGCCTGAAACGTTACGAGCTGCTCCTCACACGGGTCGACATTTAGCTTCAAAACACACAGCGCACGGTAACATCCATGTTCAACGTCTGGTCGCCACGGCAACAGAGGAACTGTCCTTAAATACAGAAAGAAAAGTCAAGGAAACAAGGAGGCGGGAACGTTTCCCGCCGCCGCCCGGCTCCCGGGGAACAACGCGGCCTCGGAAAATTCACAACAGCAGATCGTCCTCGTTGAATCCGTTACAAAAGTCCTGCATTATAAAATAGGGCAGATTTAAAATCAGTGTAATTAATAAAACTATACAACATACAAACGCCCTGCAGGGGGCCGGCCGGCCTCGCTGCCCCGCCCACCCGTCCGCTAAGCGCTAGCTCTCCGCCGCGCCTCTTCGCCAGAACTAAAGTTCACACACGACACGAGAACGAAACACACGCTGCCCAAACTATTGCTTTTATCCTCTTTTTAGCTTTTCTCTTTCTTTAAAAACGGTGCAAGTCTGTCGCGGTTTGGAACGCAGCCCGAAGTCGCCGATTGGCCGCTCGAGAGTTTTAAGACAAAGATGTCCGTGCAAATTTAGAAGTTCCCTTCGCCCGTTTTAAGCCCTGGAAGCTGCGTTTTTAACGTAATACTTTTTCACCATTGTATTTAGTGCAGATAATTAATGCGAGAACAAAGCAAACTCCACCCACGCACGACGAACCCGAGAAGCACCGCCGCCGGAGGCGTGGCGGCAACGCGCCAACAGCCGAGGGGGCGGGGCGTCAACAGAAATGGATTCGCTCGTGACCAAAGAACCCCGATTTTTAGGATGGACATCCAAACAGGAAGTAGGAAGTAGGAAGTGGAGCTCCACGAGCGCCGCAGGCCCAGCTTGGCTGGAGCGTCGCGGCATCGACTTTAGGGACCGGCCGCGGGGCGGGGCGGGGCGCGGCGCCGGTCACGTGCACGCCGACTTTGGTAGAACGGAAAGGAAAAACCAAATGAAACGACGCCAGACAAAAGAAGTGAGTGGAAGCAGATATTTGCATATTTTAACTCCTCCTTCTTCGTTTATGGAAGAAAAAAAGCAGACGAATGACCTTAAGACCGGAAGACTGGAAAATTAACGTTTTTGCTGTTTTTGAGTTAAAAACTATCCAGTCAGACGTTCAACAAAAGGATGGAGCTAACAAAGTTAGCTTCACTAAGCCTCCAGCTAGTTAGCATCGATTAGCTCTATCCGCGCTCAATAACACCTGGGTTAGGGTTAGAAGAAAAAAAAACTGTTCTGTGAAGCTGTGGTGAGAGCCAATCAGCAGTGAGACCCTCATGATGTCACACATTCAGACATCATTACGGCACAGCGACATTTCTACCAGATAGCCGAATTAGCTGGAGCAAACCGTTAGCAGCGTAGCTAACATCATTCAAATGATTGTAGCGTCAAGACCTTTAGGACCGCCCGTGAATCCAAACTGTTTCTGATGCTAAAACAGGTAGCCATTGTTACCTCGATTAAAAGTGTTTTTAGTGACTAGACAAGAACTGAACCGCTAGGTTGAATTAAAACGGGTTTGGTTGCAGCTATCATGCAGCTACGAGGCTTTCACGACAGAACTATGTTCCCCAAGCTGGCTTAAACGACGTGGCTAACGGGCTAACGGGCTAACGCTGCGGAACGAGACCATGAAGCCAGAAGTCAAATCTAATTCTCAGGACCGGATCGTAGCTCAAGGCACATCGACGAGGAAGAAGAGTTTTCCTAAAAGTTTAAAAGGAAAGGAAGC